>NC_135808.1:18098929-18233819 GCF_964213995.1 Mustelus asterias | reverse complement strand
ACCACATTGGGAGCTGAGACAAAATCGAGGCTGATAGTCCAGGGGAAAGGGTGGGGTCGGAGAGCGGGAGAGAGGGTGGGGTCAGAGGGCGGGAGAGAGAGGGTGGGGTCAGAGGGCGGGAGAGAGAGGATGGGGTCGCAGAGCGGGAGAGAGGGTGGGGTCGGAGGGCGGGAGAGAGGGTGGGGTCAGAGGGCGGGAGAGAGAGGATGGGGTCGCAGAGCGGGAGAGAGGGTGGGGTCGGAGGGCGGGAGAGAGAGGATGGGGTCGCAGAGCGGGAGAGAGGGTGGGGTCGGAGGGCGGGAGAGAGAGGGTGGGGTCGGAGAGCGGGAGAGAGAGGGTGGGGTCAGAGGGCGGGAGAGAGAGAGGGTGGGGTCGGACAGCGGGAGAGAGAGGGTGGGGTCGGAGAGCGGGAGAGAGAGAGGGTGGGGTCGGACAGCGGGAGAGAGAGGGTGGGGTCGGAGAGTGGGAGGGAGAGGGTGGGTGGGGTTGGAGGGGAGAGAGGGGGGTGGGGGTCGGAGGGGGGTGAGAGGGTGGGGTCGGAGAGTGGGAGGGAGAGGGTGGGGTCGAAGGGTGGGACAGAGGGTGGGGTCGGAGGGGGGGAGAGAGAGTGGGGTCGGAGGGGGGAGAGAGAGAGAGTGGGGTCGGGGGGGGGGGAGAGAGAGTGGGGTCGGAGGGGGGGGAGAGAGAGTGGGGTCGGGGGGGGGGAGAGAGAGTGAGGTCGGGGGGGGGAGAGAGAGTGGGGTCGGACGGGGGGAGAGAGAGAGTGGGGTCCGAGTGGGGGAGAGAGTGAGAGAGTGTGGGGTTGGAGGAGGGGGAGAGAGGGTGGGGGCTGGAGGGGGGGAGAGAGAGAGGATGGGGTCCGAGTGGTGGAGAGAGTGAGAGAGTGTGGGGTTGGAGGAGGGGGAGAGAAGGTGGGGTCGGAGAGTGGAAGAGAGAGGGTGGGGTCGGAGGGGGGGAGAGAGAGAGTGGGGTCGGAGGGGGGGGAGAGAGAGTGGGGTCGGAGGGGGGGGAGAGAGAGTGGGGTCGGAGGGGGGGAGAGAGAGTGGGGTCGGAGGGGGGGGAGAGAGAGTGGGGTCGGAGGGGGGGGAGAGAGTGGGGTCGGAGGGGGATTGGAGGGGGGGAGAGAGAGTGGGGTCGGAGGGGGGGGGAGAGAGAGTGGGGTCGGGGGGGGAGAGAGAGTGGGGTCGGAGGGGGGGGAGAGAGAGTGGGGTCGGAGGGGGGGGAGAGAGAGTGGGGTCGGGGGGGGAGAGAGAGTGGGGTCGGAGGGGGGAGAGAGTGGGGTCGGAGGGGGGGGAGAGAGGGTGGGGTCGGAGGGGGGGAGAGAGAGTGGGGTCGGAGGGGGGGGAGAGAGAGTGGGGTCGGGGGGGGGAGAGAGAGAGTGGGGTCGGAGGGGGGGGAGAGAGAGTGGGGTCGGAGGGGGGGGGAGAGAGAGTGGGGTCGGGGGGGGAGAGAGAGTGGGGTCGGAGGGGGGGGGAGAGAGAGTGGGGTCGGAGGGGGGGGGAGAGAGAGTGGGGTCGGAGGGGGGGGTGAGAGAGAGTGGGGTCCGAGTGGGGGAGAGAGTGAGAGAGTGTGGGGTTGGAGGAGGGGGAGAGAGGGTGTGGGCTGGAGGGGGGAGAGAGAGAGGATGGGGTCCGAGTGGGGGAGAGAGTGAGAGAGTGTGGGGTTGGAGGAGGGGGAGAGAAGGTGGGGTCGGAGACTGGAAGAGAGAGAGTGGGGTCGGAGGGGGGGGGAGAGAAGGTGGGGTCGGAGACTGGAAGAGAGAGAGTGGGGTCGGAGGGGGGGGAGAGAAGGTGGGGTCGGAGACTGGAGAGAGAGAGTGGGGTCGGAGGGGGGGGAGAGAGAGTGGGGTCGGGGGGGGGAAGAGAGAGTGGGGTCGGAGGGGGGGGAGAGAGTGTGGGGTCGGAGGGGGGGGGGAGAGAGAGTGGGGTCGGAGGGGGGGGAGAGAGTGGGGTCGGAGGGGGGGGAGAGAGAGTGGGGTCGGAGGGGGGGGAGAGAGAGTGGGGTCGGAGGGGGGGGGAGAGAGAGTGGGGTCGGAGGGGGGGGGAGAGAGAGTGGGGTCGGAGGGGGGGAGAGAGAGAGTGGGGTCCGAGTGGGGGAGAGAGTGAGAGAGTGTGGGGTTGGAGGAGGGGGAGAGAGGGTGTGGGCTGGAGGGGGGGAGAGAGAGAGGATGGGGTCCGAGTGGGGGAGAGAGTGAGAGAGTGTGGGGTCGGAGGGGGGGGAGAGAAGGTGGGGTCGGAGACTGGAAGAGAGAGAGTGGGGTCGGAGGGGGGGGAGAGAAGGTGGGGTCAGAGACTGGAAGAGAGAGAGTGGGGTCGGAGGGGGGGGAGAGAGAGTGGGGTCGGGGGGGGGAAAGAGAGAGTGGGGTCGGAGGGGGGGAGAGAGAGTGGGGTCGGAGGGGGGGGGGAGAGAGAGTGGGGTCGGAGGGGGGGGAGAGAGTGGGGTCGGAGGGGGGGGAGAGAGAGTGGGTCGGAGGGGGGGGAGAGAGAGTGGGGTCGGGGGGGGAGAGAGAGTGAGGTCGGAGGGGGAGGGGGAGAGAGAGTGGGGTCGGAGGGGGGGGGAGAGAGAGTGGGGTCGGAGGGGGGAGAGAGAGAGTGGGGTCCGAGTGGGGGAGAGAGTGAGAGAGTGTGGGGTTGGAGGAGGGGGAGAGAGGGTGTGGGCTGGAGGGGGAGAGAGAGAGGATGGGGTCCGAGTGGGGGAGAGAGTGAGAGAGTGTGGGGTTGGAGGAGGGGGAGAGAAGGTGGGGTCGGAGACTGGAAGAGAGAGAGTGGGGTCGGAGGGGGGGGAGAGAGAGTGGGGTCGGAGGGGGGGAGAGAGAGTGGGGTCGGAGGGGGGGGAGAGAGAGTGGGGTCGGGGAGGGAGAGAGAGTGGGGTCGGGGGGGGGGGAGAGAGAGAGTGGGGTCGGGGGGGGAGAGAGAGTGGGCTCGTGGGGGTGGGGGGAGAGAGTGGGGTCCGAGTGGGGAAGAGAGCGAGAGAGGGTGGGGTCGGGGGGGGGGGAAGAGAGAGTGGGGTTAGAGGGCGGGAGAGAGAGGGTGGGGTCGGAGAGCGGGAGAGAGGGGGTGGGGTCAGAGGGCGGGAGAGAGAGGGTGGGGTCGGAGGGCGGGAGAGAGAGGTTGGGGTCGGAGGGCGGGAGAGAGAGTGTGGGGTCGGAGAGTGGGAGAGAGGGGGTGGGGTCAGAGGGCGGGAGAGAGAGGGTGGGGTCAGGGCGGGAGAGAGAGGGTGGGGTCGGAGAGCGGGAGAGAGGGGGTGGGGTCAGAGGGCGGAAGAGAGAGAGGGTGGGGTCAGAGGGCGGGAGAGAGGGGGTGGGGTCGGAGAGCAGGAGAGAGGGGGTGGGGTCAGAGGGCGGGAGAGAGAGGGTGGTGTCAGAGGGCGGGAGAGAGAGGGTGGGGTCAGAGGGCGGGAGAGAGAGGGTAGGGTCGGAGAGAGGGGGTGGGGTCAGAGGGCGGGAGAGAGAGGGTGGGGTCGGAGAGCGGGAGAGAGAGGGTAGGGTCGGAGAGCGGGAGAGAGGGGGTGGGGTCAGAGGGCGGGAGAGAGGGGGTGGGGTCGGAGAGCGGGAGAGAGGGTGGGGTGGGAGAGAGGGTGGGGTCGGACAGCGGGAGAGAGAGGGTGGGGTCGGAGAGTGGGAGAGAGGGTGGGGTGGGAGAGAGGGTGGGGTCGGACAGCGGGAGAGAGAGGGTGGGGTCGGAGAGTGGGAGAGAGGGGTGGGGTCGGAGAGCGGGAGAGAGAGGGTAGGGTCGGAGAGTGGGAGAGAGGGGGTGGGGTCAGAGGGTGGGAGAGAGGGGGTGGGGTCGGAGAGCGGGAGAGAGGGTGGGGTCGGAGAGTGGGAGAGAGGGTGGGGTCAGGGCAGGAGAGAGACGGTGGGGTCGGAGAGTGGGAGAGAGGGTGGGGTCGGAGAGCGGGAGAAAGAGGGTGGGGTCGGAGGGGGGGTGAGAGAGGGTGGGGTCGGAGAGTGGGAGAGAGGAGGTGGGGTCGGAGAGAGAGGGTAGAGTCGGGGGGGGGATGAGGGTGCGGGGATGGGGTGGGTTCGGATTCCAAGTTGTGGGAGGTGGGGGGGGGGTTAGAGTCAAGGAGGGAATGGGGTTGGAAAGGTCGAGCAGACTGTGATCCGAGATGTGAGGGCGGAGCGGGGGTTGTTGGACCGAGAAACGGAGAACAACAGTGATGCGGGGGAGGGGGGGGAGATAGAGATTGGGAACAGACAGTGATACGGGGGAGGGGGTGGGGGGGTTGGGTGGTAGGGGGGGAAAATTGGGAACAGACAGTGATACGGGGGAGGGGGTGGGGGGGTTGGGTGGTAGGGGGGTAGATTGGGAACAGACAGTGATGGGGGGTGCGGGGGAGGTGTGGATAGATCGGGATTGTGAGCTGACAATGATCCGGAGGGGGGGGTGGATTGGGAAGACAGTGAGACCGGGGGAGATGGGGATGGGGATTGAGACAGACAGTGATCTGCAGGGGAGACTGAGCTCTGTGTGACTCGGGTTGATTTACATTAACATCAGTTGGCACTAACCCTGGCTGTAATTCCTCAGTAACTGAGGCTGATTAACATTGATATGAGAGCATTAATTAGAGCAGTGTTACATTGAAGTGCCCTTTGGAAGGGATCGAGCTGTCAGGGTCCTTGTTCTGCTGGAACCTGGAGTGCTGCTAATCTGATCACTGGAAGTAAATTTCCCTACAAGCTGCTGATAGATCTGTAAACCACTGACTGAGACTGCCAACAATCGCTTGCTCAATGTCTCCATTCAGTGCATTTATATCCATTTCACTCACCGGCTCAGATTAACAACCCGTCCCCGCTTGGCAGGTTGTGTTTCCATGGACGGGGAAGGGGGTGATTTTCACCCCACCTGCTTGGCCAAACACCTGCCTATTTCACTTCCCCACTTCAGAGCTGGATAATTCCTCGTAAGAGCAGACACAAGCCCGATGGCTGAAGGGCGGCACAGTGGTTAGCGCTGCTGTCTCACAGCGCCAGGGACCCGGGTTCGATTCCCGGCCTGGGTCACTGTCTGTGCAGAGTCTGCACGTTCTCCCCGTGTCTGCGTGGGCTTCCTCCGGGTGCCCCGGTTTCCTCCCACAGTCCAAAGATGTGCAGGTTAGGTGGATTGGCCGTGCTAAATTGCCCCTTATTGTCCTGGGATATGTAGGTTAGGGGGATTAGTGGCGTAAATGTGTGAGGTGACACGGATAGGGCCTGGGTGGGATTGTGGTCGGTACAGACTCGATGGGCCAAGTGTCCACCTTCTGCACTGTAGGGTTTCTATGGCTTTATGGCTTCTACAAGCCCGATGGCTGAATGGCCTCCTCCTCTGCTGTACTTTTCTCTAATTTTAGGGGATGTAAGTCGTGGTGAGGTATAAGATGGGCGTCCCACCCAGACTCTGTCGCTGTGGGAAGGGTTAGATGTGTCTCTGTGGTGCCCCCTCTTTATCCTCACTGCTGATCAGGGATCTCACCTTGAACAGGGGAGGGTGGTGAACCCTGCCCCAAGCTGAGAGTCAGTGTTAACACAGTGGCTACCAGGGCAGAGGCTGGGAGAGGCGAGTAACTCACCCCCTGACTCCCCAAACCCTGTCCCCCATCTACAAGGCACAAGTCAGGAGTGTGATGGAATAGTCTCCACTTGCCTGGATTGGTGCAGCTCCAACAACACTCGACACCATCCAGGACAAAGCAGCCCCTCTTGATTGCTAACCCTTCCTCAAACACTCACTCCCTCCACCACTGACGCTCAGTAGCAGCCGTCTGCACCATCTACAAGACGCAGCAACTTACCGAGGTTCCTTAGGCAGCACCTTCCAAATCCACGGCCACTATCACCTAGAAGGATGGGGGCAGCAGATACCTGGGTACTCCACCACCTGGAGGTTCCCCTCCAAGTCACTCACCATCCTGACTTAGAAAAATATCGACCAATTCTTCATGGGTCAAAATCCTGGGACTCCCTCCTGGACAGCACCCTGGGTGTATTTGGATGGGGTGTGTGTGTGCAGGGGTGGGCGGGGGGGGGGTGGAGGAGGGGGTGGCGGAAGCCAAGCATTGGCCATCCCACCTCCTGGGTCAGAAGGCCATGGGTTGTAGCCCTGGAGACTTGAGTGCGGAACCCCGGCGGAGGTTCCCAGTGCAGCGCCGAGGGGTTGCTGCACTGTCTGGAGGCGCTCTCTCTCTCTGGTGTGCGTTAAACTGAAGCCCCCATTGTGGCCCCTCTCTGACTGAGACGAATGATCCCGTGCCCGCTATTTTGAAGAGGAGGAGTGCGACTCACCACCTCCTCCGAGTTAATATTCATATCCCTCAACCGAGAGGTCAAAATAAGGATGATCTGCTGAGGGTGGCCATTTGTGGGATCTTGCTGTGCACCAGTTGGCTATTGTCCTTCCTTGCGTCACCGTAGCGGCTACCCTTCAGAAATGATTTATTGGCTGTGTGGTGTTCACGGACATCCCGAGGTCGCAAGTCCTTCATGGAAAGGTTGTGTATCTTTCCCCTTCAGTGAGAAGCGCTGGCCTTGTTTCAGCGATTGAGTTTCTGTACAGGCATGGCTGCTGGCCAAGTCAAGCAAACATACAAGGACACAGGCAAAGGCGAGACCTCCTGTGCAGATTGCCTTGGGGGAACGGCAGGCTCGGCAAGGAGAGGGGGGGGGAATGCAGCAAGTCAGCACTGACCAAACCTATCGCCTGTCCGTCAGTGAGAGCAGGATCTGTCTGCCTTTATTCATTTATCTGACCATTCACGCGATGTGGGCGTCGCAGTGAGACCAGCATTTATTGACCCTCCCTAATTCCCCCCTCGAGAAGGTGAACCACCTTCTCGGACCTCAGTTTGTTTTGGTCTGTGGGTGAGAGGGTTAATCCCCCTCCAATTGGGAACAGGCTGCCCAGTGTCTGACTGTGGATGGTGGGGGAGGGGGGAGAGCAGCTTAATCCCCTTTGTTTCCAAGAGGGTTAGTGCTCAATGTGCTGGGTGCTGGTGTTGCAATGCTGCTGCTGCTGTTTTGATTACTATTACATTGCTGACTGGAGCCTGGAGGTGTGCTGAGGATGAGCCGGGGGAGTGGGCAGGGAGGGTGGGGTAGGGGCAGTGGGAGGTCCACGGGGAGCGGGGGGGTGAGGGGAGCGGGGGGGGGGTGAGGGGGGCGGCGACGGGGAACTGTCGTCTGTACACTGCACGCCTCCAGATGTTTGAGAGACTCTCGGTCTCTACGTTGTCACGCTGCTTATTGATCCCCAGGACTAGATGAGCGACCTTCTTCTCCAGCTGTGAAGACCGTGAAACCGTTGCCTTCGGTCCCTGCCCCAAGTTCAGTCCACCCCTAGTCCCCGACCACCAACAACCGACCGCCCCCCCCTTCCCCCCTCCTCCAATGCTTTGGGAGACCCTGGTTCGAATCCCTCCACGGCAGCTGGTGGAATTTGAATTCAGTGAATGAAATTGGGAATTAAAAATCTGGTCTCAGTAACGATGACCCTGGAACTATCATCGATCGTTGTAGAAACCCATCTGGTTCACGAATGTCCCTGTAGGGAAGGAAATCTACCATCCTTACCCGGTCTGGCCTACGTGTGACTCCAGACACTCAGCAACATGGTTGACTCTTAACTACCCCCTCTGAGACACTCGGTTCAAGGGCAATTAGGGATGGGCAACAAGTGCCGGTCCAGCCAGCGAAGCCCACCTGAAGGAATAAATAACTATACCCAACTCTTCAAATGCACCCCTAGCTGGTTTCCCATCTTCTACCCTCTTTTCTTCTCCCGCTATCTTATTACTATTGAACTGAAATACAACAGTGACACAGTGGTTAGCACTGCTGGTTAGTAAGTTTGCAGATGACACCAAGATTGGTGGCATGGTGGACAGTGAAGAAGGTTATCTCCAATTGCAACGGGATCTTGATCAATTGGGCCAGTGGGTTGACGAATGGCAGATGGAGTTTAATTTAGACAAATGCGAGGTGATGCATTTTGGTAGATTGAATCACGGCAGGACTTACTCAGTTAATGGTAGGGCGTTGGGGAGAGTTACAGAACAAAGAGATCTTGGGGTACATGTTCATAGCTCCTTGAAAGTGGAGTCACAGGTGGACAGAGTTGTGAAGAAGGCATTCGGCATACTTGGTTTCATCGGTCAGAACATTGAATACAGGAGTTGGGACGTCTTGATGAAGTTGTACAAGACATTGGTTAGGCCACACTTGGAATACTGTGTGCAATTCTGGTCACCCTATTATAGAAAGGATATTATTAAACTTGAAAGAGTGCAGAAAAGATTTACTAGGATGCTACCGGCACTTGATGGATTGAGTTATAAGGAGGGGCTGAATAGACTGGGACTTTTTTCTCTGGAGCGTAGGAGGCTGAGGGGTGACCTTATAGAGGTCTATAAAATAATGAGGGGCATAGATAAGGTAGATAGTCACTATCTTTTCCTAAAGGTCGGGGAGTCTAAAACTAGAGGGCATAGGTTTAAGGTGAGAGGGGAGAGATACAAAAGTGTCCAGAGGGGCAATTGTTTCACACAGAGGGTGGTGAGTGTCTGGAACAAGCTGTCAGAGGTAGTAGTAGAGGTGGGTACAATTTCATCTTTTAAAAAGCATTTAGATAGTTACATGGGTACGATGGGTATAGAGGGATATGGGCCAAATGCGGGCAATTGGGATTAGTTTAGGGGTTTTAAAAAAAAAAGGGCGGCATGGACAAGTTGGGCTGAAGGGCCTGTTTCCAAGCTGTAAACCTCTATGACTCTATGCTGCCTCACAGCGCCAGGGACCCGGGTTCAATTCCGGCCTCGGGTCACTGTCTGTGTGGAGTTTGCACGTTCTCCCCGTGTCTGCGTGGGTTTCCTCCCACAATCCAAAGATGTGCGGGTTAGGTGGATTGGCCATGCTAAATTGCCCCTTAGTTTCAGGGGGACTAGCCAGGGTAAATATGTGAAGTTGTGGGAATAGGGCCTGGGAGGGATTGTGGTCGGTGCAGACTCGATGGGCTGAATGGCCTCCTTCTGCACTGTAGGGATTTTATGATTTTCCAGAGCGCCATTGCTATGTTACTTTTCCAGTCGGTTTAGCTCAGTTGGCTGGACGGCTCGTTCGTGATGCAAAGCGACGCTAATCGCGTGGCTTCAATTCCCGTACCAGCTAAGGTCATTCATGAAGGCCTTCTCGACCTTGCCCGTTGCCTGAGGTGTGGTGATCCCCGGGTTAAATCACCACCAGTCAGCTCTCCCCCTCAAAGGGCAGAGCAGCCTATGGTCATCTGGAACTATGGCGACTTATTTACCTTACTTTTCCCGTGTCGTTTTTGCTCATCAAGCGAGTATATGTTTGTTGAGAACTCTGAATTATGTCCTTAAAAAATTTCACCACCACTCATCTACCCTCACACCGCCTAATCTCATTTCTCAATCTACCTGAGCAAATTTGCCCTTCACAGCTGGCTGCTTGGCTTTGTTTATAAAAAGGCCCTGTTTAAATAAGGCCCTGGGTTCAGACACACCACTCTCAAGCTTGCAGTGAAACTTGATCAGTCCTTTACTGTAAGATTACAAATGAACCCAGTCCAATCCCTGACCGAGTCTGCCTCCCAGTTCCTCTGTTCCGATTGGCAGTACGGGGGGCAGAATCTTCCAGCCCTAGTAAGAAGTCTCACAACACCAGGTTAAAGTCCAACAGGTTTATTTGGAATCACAAGCTTTTGGAGTGTTGCCCCTTCCTCAGGTGAGCAACGCTCCGAAAGCTTGTGATTCCAAATAAATCTGTTGGACTTTAACCTGGTGTTGCGAGACTTCTTACTGTGTTTACCCCAGTCTAACGCTGGCATCTCCACATCATGACCCCACCCCCACCTCTCCCTTGCAGCAGGGGAGAGGAGCAAGCCACGGAAGACTTTGGTGGGACTGTAAGATCCCGCCGTGGTCAGTGGCCAGCCGTCTTTTCTGCCGTGGGAAAACACGCCGCTGGGCTTCTCACCTTCAGCTGGAAGATCCCACTGGCGGGAATGGCTGGAAAATCCAGGCATCAATCTAAAACGGCCCGTTCCCAGTTAGTTACTTGAGGTATTCTGGAAAACTGTCCCGAATCGCGTTATGTGAACTCGAGCCATTGCGGGTCCCATTGAAACCTCTCAGCTGGTTCATTGACACCCTGTCCGAGAAGGAAACCCACCCTGTCTATATCCACTGCAGCCTGTATGTGACTCCAGCCCCCCACCCCCCATCGAATATTCCCCACTTGCCTGGATGGGCACAGCTCCAACAACACTCAAGAAGCTCGACACCATCCAGGACGAAGCAGCTCTCTTTGATTGGCATCCAGAGACGCGTTTGTTGAAGCTTTTTGTCTTGCACTCAGCAGGACAAATGCAAGAATGCCAAGTTTCAAATGGTCACAATTTATACTGCGGGAGAAAAGGGTGCTGATTGGTTGGCAAGTCGACTCTGATTGGCCGGGACGTTGCCATGGGGAAAGCAATAGGGAACTATAGGCTTCCTAAACTCCCAAGTAATTCACAAAATGCATGAGGCATTTCTTTGCTTGTCTGCAGAGAAGGAGACCCTGCAATGAGTGTGTGTTGCAAGCACAACCCAACCATGTTAGGAGTTCAACTGGCCATCTTGAAAGGCAGTGTATAAATGAGAGGAGATGGCGGCCCTAGTGGCACAGTCACTGAACTAGTTATAGTGTAGGAAGAGGCTATTCGGCCCATCGGGTCTGCACAGACTCTCCCAATGGCACCCTCCCTGTATCCCCATAACCACGCGCATTTGGCATGGCCAATCCACCTAACCTGCACATCTTTGGAGTGTCGGAGGAAACCGGAGCACTTGGGGGAAACCCACGCAGACCGGGGGAGAATGTGGGCGGCACAGTGGTTAGCACTGCTGCCTCACAGTGCCAGGGACCCGTGTTCGATTCCCAGCTTGGGTCACTGTGCGGAGTCTGCACGTTCTCCCCGTGTCTGCGTGGGTTTCCTCCCACAGTCTGAAAGACGGGCTGGTTAGGAGCATTTACCCGAACAGGCGCCGGAGTGTGGCGACTAGGGGAATTTCACAGTGACTTCACTGCAGTGCTGATTGAAGCCTTGTGACACTAATGAATAAGCTTTACTTTTACTTTAATGTGCAAACTCCACACCGACAGTGACTCCAGGCCGGAATCGAACCCGGGACCCTGGCGTTGCGAGGCAGCAGTGCTAACCACTGTGCCACCGTGCCGTAGTAGGTGAACTCAGCCCTGGTAGTTTCACCTAACTGTTCTGACTAGGGGTCAAACCGCAGGGCAGAGCTGGGAAGCGGGGAAGGAGCAGGAGGTGTTTGTGGGGCTAAAGGTCCAGCACAGGCAGAATGGGCCATATGGCCTGTGTTGGTGGATTTGTTTCCATGGTTCCTGTCACAGGGGATTGTTAGTCCTTCAGTGATAATATGATTCAAACCCTTGTTGTTTCACAGCTTTGTGGTTTGGTATCCATTGACTCACTGCAGTGTTTTATAACAAGGGCAGCGTTAGATTGCATTAAATTGGAGACATTTAATACAGCCGGACGCTGGGCTTGGGCATGACTCATCTGTGCACTTCCCACTGTCCCGAGAATGCTGAACAGCCCCTGTCCAGCAGCCCTGTAATTACAGCCAATAAGCCAGGGTCTAATGATGTACATACTGGCCTGCTCCCTGAACAGATAGATCTCCCCTGGTTACCCATCTGTTCTCTGTTAGCATCTGGTCCTCCCAGCAAATAAGATCAGTCTGTTTCCCAAGTGGTTCAGGCTCAGCTGGTCTGTGTAGTCCGCGTCTATGCCAGCAGGAGAGGGGGCGGGGGGTGTTAAGACTCGCTGCACGGCCTGATGGGAAACAAATTGGTCAATTGACAGGGTTCTCCCAATCCCAAACCCAGGGGAATTACAATTCTGGTTCCTGTAATCTGTTCCCGTAATGCACTCCTCAGTACTCCGGGCATTAGTCCAGTGAATCATAGAATCCCTACAGTGCAAAAGGAGGCCATTCGGCCCATCGAGTCTGCACCGACCACAATCCCACCCAGGCCCTATCGCCGTAACCCCACATATTTACCCCGCTAATCCCCCTGACACGGAGAGATTTAACATGGTCAATCCACCTAACCTTTGGGCTGTGGGAGGAAACCCACACAGACACGGGGAGAACGTGCAAACTCTACACAGTGACCCGAGGCCGGAATCGAACCCGGTTCCCTGGCGCTGTGAGGCAGCAGTGCTACCCGCTGTGCGGCCCAGTGAATACCCAGTGTGGGCTGCCTCTCCTTGCAGACTCCTCCAAACACATACGGAGCCAACACCCAGCCTTCCCAGCTGACATCTTCTCGTTAAAATGTCCGTCTTTAAGCAAGTTGAAAAATGCCTGACGTTTTTGTGTTGTTAAGGAGCTTGCTCCAGTACGGCTGTCCGATCCTGTAATTCCCCCTTCCCCCATTCGCTGGAGACTGAGTACCTCAGACTGTGGTTCCCGTGCCTTCTCATCATCCCTGCCTTCTGGCTCCCCCTGCAGGATTACTCTGTGGAAGGCATGAATGACTCCCTGTTGACGTTCCTGCAGCACCTGAGGGAATTCGGACTCGTCTTCCAGAGAAAGGTAAGGATAACTGGGCTCTGGAGGTGTGACGTGCCAGCGACCTTCACTGGTCAAGCAATGACCTGATTTTAAAATTCTCATCCGTGTTTTCAAATCCCTTCATGGCCTTGCCCCGCTCCCCAACTCTGTCATCTCCTCCAACCCTCTGAGATGCCGGTGTTCCGCTCATTCTGTCCTCCACCACTGGCGGCCATGCTTTCAGTTGCCTGGGTCGCGAACTCTGGAACATCCTTCCTCTGCCTCGATTTCCTCCCTCAAGACCCTCCTTAAACCTCCCCTCTCCAACTCAGCTTTTGGGGTCATTTAGAAATCATAGAAACCCTACAGCACAGAAAGAGGCCATTCGGCCCATCGAGTCTGCACCGACCACGATCCCACCCAGGCCCTACCCCCATATCCCTACATATTTACCCGTTAATCCCTCTAACCTACGCATCTCAGGACATTAAGGGGCAATTTAGAATGGCCAATTAACCTAACCCGCACATCTTTGGAGTGTGGGAGGAAACCGGAGCACCCGGAGGAAACCCACGCAGACACAGGAAGAATGTGCAAACTCCACACAGGCAGTGACCCAAGCCGGGAATCGAACCCAGGTCCTTGGAGCTGTGAAGCAGCAGTGCTAACCACTGTGCTACCGTGCCACCCTCAAATGGACATTTGACCCTCAGTATCTCCTTGTGTTGCTCAGTGTCAGACCTGGGAACAGAGGAACAAGAGTAGGCCATTCAGCCCCTCGAGCCTATTCCGTCATTCAGTGGGATCATGGCTGACATGTGGTCTAACCCCATATACCTGCCCTAGGCCCATATTCCTTCAGAGCTTTACTTAATAAACACTTATCTATCTCAGATTTAAAATTATCAACTGGCCTTACCGTTTATGGAAGAGAGTTCCAAACCTTTACCAAAGTTGGTTTTATAATCCTCCAGTGGAGTGCCTTGAGACATTACATGATGTTAAATCACAGAATCCCTACAGTGCGGGAGAAGGACATTATCCTTAACCTACACATCTCTGAACACTAAGGAGCAATGTAGCCCGGCCAATCTGCACACCTTTGAATGTGGGAGGAACCCGGAGGAAACCCCCGCAGACACGGGGAGAACGTGGCACAGTGGTTCGCACCGCTGCCTCTCAGCTCCAGGGACCCGGCTTCCGTTCCGGCCTTGGGTGACAGTCTGTGTGCGTGTCCTCCCGGCGTCTGCGTGGGTTTCCTCCGGTTTCCTCCCACAGTCTGAAAGGTGTGCAGGTTAGGTGGCTAAATTGTCCCTCAGTGTCATGGAATCCCTTCAATGCAGAAGGAGGCCATTCGGCCCATCGAGTCTGCACCGACCACAATCCCACCCAGGCCCAATCCCCATAACCCCATGTATTTACCCTAGCTAATCCCCCTGGCACTAAGGGGCAATTTAGCACGGCCAATGCACCTAACCCGCACATCTTTGGACTGTGGGAGGAAACCGGAGCACCCGGAGGAAACCCACGCAGACACGGGGAGAATGTGCAGACTTCACACAGACAGTGACCCGAGCCGGGAATTGAACCCAGATCCCTGGCGCTATGAGGCAGCAGTGCTGACCACTGTGCCACTCCGTGTCCGGGGATTTAGCAGGGCAAATATCTGGGGTTATGGGGATAGGTCCTGGGTGGGACTGTCGTCAGTGCAAGCTCGATGGGCCGAGTGGCCTCCTTCTCCACTGTGGGGATTCTATAAACATACAAACTCCACACAGACAGTCACCTAAGGCCGGAATCGAACCTGGGTCCCTGGTGCTGTGAGGTAGCAGTGCTGACCACTGTGTCGCCGTGCCGCCCTATATATATATGTACTGTTGTTGTTGTCGGTTGAACTTGGCAAGACGCGGTGACACCAACATGCTCGAGACTGTGTGGCACTCTCTTCTCTCTCTCTCTCTGTCCACAGCGTAAGTCGCGGAGGTTCTATCCGACACGGCTGGCCATTAACCTGGCCTCGGGAGTGACGGGCAGCTCGGTGGATGTGCACCGTCAGGGATACATCATCGTGGAGACAAACTACAGGATCTACGCCTACACCGGTGAGAGTCTGCCTGCAGGGGGCAGCCAACCCCAACGCAGCAAGTTCAAACCCTCAGTGGTCACTCCTGTATGCGCACACACACTATACCACCGACTGACCAAGAGGGGCCCAGGCTCTGGGGACAGGGGTTCAAACCCCACCACCACAGCCAGTGCAACTTCACTTCAATGAATGAAACCTGGAATTATAAAGTTAGTCCAAAGATTAGGGCAGCTCGGTGGCACAGTGGTTAGCGCTGCTTCCTCTCAGCGCAAGGGACCTGGGTTTAATTACCGGCCTCGGGTCACTGTCTGTGTGGAGTCTGCACATTCTCCCCGTGTCTGCGTGGGTTTCCTCCGGGTGCTCCGGTTTCCTCCCACACTCCAAAGATGTGCAGGTTGGATTGGCCATGTTAAATTGCCCCTTAGTGTCCCAGGATGCAGAGGGTTAGAGGGATTAGTGGGGTAAATATGCGAGGATAGGGCCTGGGTGGGATTGTTGTTGCAGACTCGATGGGCCGAATGGCCTCATTCTGCACTGTGAGGATTGTATGATGTGTAGGTTAAGTGGATTGGCCATGCTAAGTTGCCCCTTAGTGTCAGGGGGACTAGCAGGGTAAATACGTGACGACCTTCTGCACTGTAGGAACTCTGTGATTCCGGTCTCCGTATTGGTGACTGCAAACGTATCATCGATTGTTGCAATCCCTTTATTCCCTTGAGGGAAGGAAATCTGCCATCCTCACCCAGCCTGGCTGACACTTTTGATTTGATTTATTATTGTCATATGTATCAGTATACAGTGGAAAGTATTGTTTCTTGCGCTGTAAAGACAAAGCATACCGTTCATAGAGAAGGAAAGGAGAGAGTGCAGAATGTAGTGTTACAGTCATAGATAGGGTGCAGAGAAAGATCAACTTAATGCAAGGTAGGTCCATTCAATAGTCTGACAGCAGCAGGGAAGAAGCTGTTCCTGAGTCGGTTGGTCCGTGTTCACTCTGAAATTGCCAAGCAAGGTCCTTGCGAGTCTTAGTGTCAGGGAGACTCGCTAGGGTCTCACTAAGGCCAATAGAATCTCAACAGTGCAGAAGGAGGCCATTCAGCCCATTGAGTCTGTACTGACCACAATCCCACCCTATTCCCGTAACCCTCATTTACCCTGCTAATCTCCCTGACACTAAGGGTCAATTTAGCCTGGCTAATCAACCTACCCTGCACATCTTTGCAGTGTGGGAGGAAACCGGAGCACCCGGAGGAAACCCACGCAGACACGGGGAGAACATGCAGACTCCGCACAGACAGTGACCCAAGGCTGGAATTGAACCCGGGTCCCTGGCGCTGTGAGGCAGCAGTGCTAACCACTGTGCCACCGTGCCGTCCAGTTTAAGGGCAACTGGGGATGAGCGTTAAGTGACGGCCCCCTCAGTGACACCCCCATGTAAGAGTATTTGTGAAAAGACACTTGCGGGGATGCCGGACCTCACCCGGAGGAAACGCACGCAGACACGGAATGTGCAAACTCCACACAGACAGTGACCCAAGCCGGGAATCGAACCTGAGTCCCTCTCGCTGTGAGGCAGCTGTGCCAACCACTGTGCCAGTGTTGCAAGGGTGCCCGGCATCACAGCTCCAGAAAGGGTTAATGCAACTTGCACGGTACTTGTAATGGCAGCAGCCTGACAGGCCCCGGTGGCGGGCAGCTGGAAGAGACTGTGCAGTGAGACCCAGTGTGTGGGAGTCTCCGAATCATTTCATTCAGAGCTGCGATCCCTCCTGAGGGCCGGGGCAAAGTGGCTGCGTGCTAGAGATTGGCAAAATGGAGAGGAGTGCCACTCGAGCACAGCCGCTTCATAACATGACTGAGTGCAGACAGGAGGCCGTGTCAGCTGTAACCCTGTCTGCACCGGACACCATTAACCGATTCCTCACTCATCTCCCCCCCGCATCTCTGCCCCAGCTGTCCGTTCCGGCTCAGCAGTAGGGTGGCACCGTGGTTGGCACTGCTGCCTCACAGCGCCAGGGACCCGGGTTCAACTCCCGGCTTGGGTGACTGTCTGTGCAGAGTTTGCACATTCTCCCCGTGTCTGCGTGGGTTTCCTCCCGTACTCCAAAGATGTGCGGGTTAGGTGGATTGGCCATGCTAAATTGCCCCTTAATGTCAGGGGGATTAGCAGGGTAAATACATGAGCTTTTGGGGATAGGGCCTGGGTGGGATTGTGGTCGGTGCAGACTCGATGGGCCGAATGGCCTCCTTCTGCACTGTAGGGTTTCTATGATTCTATGACCCAGAATACGTCACTCAACAAATCAAGCAGCAAATAAGTGGAAGCTCGGTCATTGAGAATGTTTAACGCAGAGATTGATGGATTTTTGGTTAACAGTGGGGAGATAGTGGGTGTAAATGGCACTGAAGTCTCCAATCAGCCATGATCATATTAACAGCAGAGCAGGCTCGATGGGCTGAATGGCCTACTCTGGTTCCAATGTTCGCCTCCTGACTCCCCAAAGCCCGATCACCATCTTCAAGGACACGAGTCAGGAGTGTGATGGAATATTCCCCACTTGCCTAGATGGGCACGCTCCAACGACTCGAGAAGCTCCACACCATCCAGGACAAAGCAGCCCCGCTCGATTGGCACCACATCCACAAACATTCACTCCCTCCACCACCGACACACAGTGGCAGCCGTGTGTACCATCTACAAGACGCACTGCAGCAACTCACCAAGACTCCTTAGACAGCAACTTCCCAACCCATGATCATTCCCATCTAGAAAGACAAGAGCAGCAGATACCGGGGAACACCACCACCTGGAGGTTCCACTCACCATCCTGACTTGGAAATACATCACCATTCCTTCACTGTAACTGGGTCAAATTCCTGGAGCTCCCTCCCTAACAGCACAGTGGGTGTACCTACACCACAGGGACTGCAGCGGCTCAAGGCAGCAGCTCACCACCACCTTCTCGAGGGGCAATTAAGGATGGGTAATAAAGGCATCCCGCAATTTATTTTGAAATGCTGGTCTGAAGCATGAACGGTCTGAGGATCGAGAGTCTCAGTGGCCCTATTCCTGAGCAGAATCTGTGCACAGCCTCTCTGCAGTAAAGCAGTGTCTCTGGATAAGGATCTGGAGGGAAGGGAGGACTGGCAGATTTCACCCTCTGTTCACCCCTCCCCACTGGGCATCAGGAACAGCTGGGCTGCTGGACAGAGTCAGTGTGGGAGCAGCCAACTACCCCCAACTCCCTGTCCCTCCCACCCCCCCCTCTCCCCTCGCTTTGCATTCCTGCACCCCCCGCTTCCCACTCCAATCTCCCCCCCGCCCCCCCCGCTTCTCACTCCCCCCCCCCCCCCCCCCCTCTCTGTTTGGGTGGATCGTCTCACTGAGCGTTCATGCTGGGTTATTTGTGAATGGTTTGGGGGGAATGTTTCACTCAGGCTCTTTCTCCTTGTTTCCCCTGTGCAGACTCTGAGCTGCAGTTAGCCCTCATCGCTCTGTTCTCTGAGATGCTCTATCGCTTTCCCAACATGGTGGTGGCTCAGCTGAGCAGAGACAGCGTGCAGCAGTCCATCGCCAACGGGATCACGGCAGAACAGGTAACAGCACTGGGGCTGCCGGCAGCTCCCAATGAAGCCCTTTGCAGGGACTTGAAGAATTAAGGGTCTGCATTCACACTCACGCATGTTTAATGTTTATTTGTTAGTGTCACAAGTAGGCTTACATTAACACTGCAATGAAGTTACTGTGAAAATCCCCCAGTCGCCACACTCCGGTGCCTGTTCGGTGAATACACCCTAACCAGCACGTCTTTGGACTGTGGGAGGAAACCGGAGCACCCAGAGGAAACCCACGCAGACACGGGGAGAACTCTGCACAGACCCAAGCCGGGAATTGAACCCGGGTCCCTGACATTGTGAGGCAGCAGTGCTAACCACTGTGCTACCATGCCGTCCTAGACAGGTACACGCAGAATGAGTATGTTACCCAAACAGATAAACGCAGGATAGGGATGGTACCCAGGCAGGTGCACACATGACACTGGGGTTTGCATACCTGTGGTACACACAGCCAGGTCTGGTACACATGGGAGCTGGATATGTGTATGCTTAAGATTGGCGTGCGCGCACACAAGAATCTGAAGCACCCAGGAACCAGAGAGGTGTACACTTGTGCTTGGCACAAATAGGATCCAGACAGTGTACACCCAGGCCTGACACACACACACACACACACAGAAACCAGACGGTGTACACCCGATAAAAGCAAATTACTGCAGATGCTGGAATCTGAAACCAAAAGAGAAAATGCTGGAAAATCTCAGCAGGTCTGGCAGCATCTGGCAGGAGAGAAAAGAGGTGACATTCTCCTTACAGATGCTGCCAGACCTGCTGAGATTTTCCAACATTTTCTCTTGTTGTTTCATTGTACACCCCAGACTGATACACAGACAGAAACCAGACAGTGTACACCCCAGACTGATACACAGACAGTGTACACCCCAGACTGATACACAGACAGAAACCAGACAGTGTACACCCCAGACTGATACACAGACAGAAACCAGACAGTGTACACCCCAGACTGATACACAGACAGAAACCAGACAGTGTACACCCCAGACTGATACACAGACAGAAACCAGACAGTGTACACCCCAGACTGATACACGCGGACAGAAACCAGACTGTATGCACCCCAGACTGATACACAGACAGAAACCAGACTGTATACACCACAGACTGATACACAGACAGAAACCAGACAGTGTACACCCCAGACTGATACACGCGGACAGAAACCAGACTGTATACACCACAGACTGATACACAGACAGAAACCAGACTGTATACACCACAGACTGATACACAGACAGAAACCAGACTGTATACACCACAGACTGATACACAGACAGAAACCAGACTGTATACACCACAGACTGATACACAGACAGAAACCAGACAGTGTACACCCCAGACTGATACACGCGGACAGAAACCAGACAGTGTACACCCCAGACTGATACACGCGGACAGAAATCCAACAGTGTACACCCCAGACTGATACACAGACACAGAAACCAGACAGTGTACACCCCAGACTGATACACGCGGACAGAAACCAGACAGTGTACACCCCAGACTGATACACGCACATAGAAATCCAACAGTGTACACCCCAGACTGATACACAGACACAGAAACCAGACAGTGTACACCCCAGACTGATACACAGACAGAAACCCAACAGTGTACACCCCAGACTGATACACAGACAGAAACCAGACAGTGTACACCACAGACTGACACACAGACAGAAACCAGACTGTGTACACCCCAGACTGATACACAGAAACCACCGGAACATGTCAGGATTAGCGCGTTGCTTTTGGTGGGAGCTTGCTGTGTGTAAATTGGTTGCCGTGTTTCCTGCATCGGCCGAGTGGGTGCAGTTGGTAAAGTACGTGGTGGTCTGTGAAGAGCTTGGACTGAGGAAATGATAGGTGCTCTGGCGGTGCCAGTCCGCCTTTCTTTCTAGAGGGGCAGGACCGCGGCGTTCCCACTCCTTCCCCCCCCCCCACCTCTCCACCACCCCCCCCCCCTCTCCGCCGCCATGTGAGATGACGTCTGTGCTTTGTCCTTTCTCCAGATTATCCACTTCCTGCGGACAAGAGCCCACTCGGTAATGATGAAGGGGGTAAGTCGCTGGCAGTAACGTCTGGGTGTCTGTCCCGACAGCTCAGTCACTCCACTCAGCAGCCAGAGCGGCGGATAGCCAAGCACAACTGGAAAGCCTGAGGGGTTGAGGCAAAGCAGTCACTCCCCCACCTCCAACCCCACAACCACGTGTGGGGAGGTCGGGGGGAGGGGATGGGGTCTAGTTCGGCTGCAACACTTCCAGCATCGAAGTAACCTCTCAAACGTAAAGAATGACCGCTTCCGGCTAAATGTTTCTCGGGGCTCCGTGTCCGTCCAGTGCTCAGGGTTGGACAAGAACCAGGGGCAGGAGTATGTTTGTTGCATTGTTTAGATGCACTTGTGGAGGGTGCCATTTTGATTAAGCACTCAGAGCACATATAAAGAGAGACCGCTGGTACCGGGGCGAGCAGTAGACTGATGCCTCACTGGCTTCCCAGCACTGGTCGACTCCCAGATCTACCTTACATTGGGCACTGGGATGGGGAGTTGGGGGGGATCTGTCTATCTCAGCCTCAGATATATTCCACCCACCCCCCCCACACACATACCTAAAAGACAACCCCCTCCTCCCAGGAAGCAGACCAGTGAACCAAAAGCAACCCCCCCCCTCCCCATGATGCACCCATTTTCATAACCAGCACAGACAAAACTCATCAGAGTTAACAAGAACTCGTTAATAAGAATTTGTAAATAAGAACTTATGTTGCTGCAATTTCACTGCTAAATTTAAATATTTATTATTAATATATAATAGCACAAATGTTATTATAATTATATTTTATATATATTATAATTATTATTATTTACTGAATGCCCTTGAACTGAGTGTCTTTTCAGAGAGCAGTTGAGAGTCAGCCACATGGCTGTGACTCTGGAGTCACAGGTAGGCCAGACCGGGTAAGGACGGCAGATTTCCTTCCCTGAAGGACATTAGTGAACCAGATGGGTTTTTCCCGACAATCGACAATGGTTTCGTGGTCGTTAGGAGATTCTTAACTCCAGATTTTATTTTATCGAATTCAAATTCTACCATGGCGGGATTCGAACCCGGGTCCCCAGAAGGTTCACTGAGTTTCTGGATTAATAGTCCAGTGATAATACCACTAGGCCATCACCTCCCCATTGCCTATCCCTTGTTGCCTTTGAACTGAGTAGCTTGCTAGGCCATTTCAGAGGGCAGTTGAGAGTCAACCACATTGCTGTGACTCTGGAGTCACAGGTAGGCCAGACCGGGTAAGGACGGCAGATTTCCTTCTCTGAGGGACATTAGTGAACCAGATGGGTTTTTCTGACAGTCGGCAATGGTTTCACGGTTATTTAAAATTCAAGTTTCACCTTCTGCCATGGTGGGATTCGAACCCAGGTCTCCAGAGCACTGCCTCTGGGTTACAAGCCCAGTGACGATACCACTACACCACTGCCTCCCTCTTGCCTAAGCACATTCTCGATTAATTCCACAAATAAAAGTTATTTCACACTATAAACATGAGCACTGCAAGAGAACATCCCTGGAACATCCTAGAATGCTGACACATCAGCATCACCTCCTTCTGAGACAGTAATCTGGGCCTGTGTTAAATAAAATCCACGTGATGTAAGAACATAAGAACTAGGAGCAGGAGTAGGCCATCAGACCCCTCGAGTCTGCTCCAACATCCAATAAGATCATGGCTGATCTTTTTGTGGGCTCAGCTCCACTTACCCGCCCGCTCACCATAACCCTTAATTCCTTTACTGTTCAAAAATCTATCTATCCTTGCCTTAAAAACATTCACTGAGGTAGCCTCAACTGCTTCACTGGGCAGGGAATTCCACAGATTCACAACTCTTTGTGTGAAGAAGTTCCTCCTCAACTCAGTCCTAAATCTGTCCCCCCTTATTTTGAGGCTATGCCCCCCTAGTTCTAGTTTCACCCGCCAGTGGAAACAACTTCCTTGCTTCTATCTTATCTATTCCCTTCATAATCTTATGTTTCTATAAGATCTCCCCTCATTCTTCTGAATTCCAATGAGTATAGCCCCAGTCTACTCAGTCTCTCCTCATAAGCCAACCCTCTCAACTCCGGAATCAACCTAATGAATCTCCTCTGCACCCCCTCCAGTGCCAGTATATCCTTTCTCAAGTAAGGAGACCAAAACTGTACACAGTGCTCCAGGTGTGGCCTCACCAGCACCTTATACAGCTGCAACATAACCTCGCTGTTTTTAAACTCCATCCCTCTAGCAATGAAGGACAAAATTCCATTTGCCTTCTTAATTACCCTGCTGCACCTGCAAACCAACTTTTTGTGAATCATGCACAAGGACACCCAGGTCCCTCTGCACAGCAGCATACTGCAATTTTTTACCATTTAAATAATAGTCCATTTTGCTGTTATTCCGACCAAAATGGATGACCTCACATTTACCAACATTGTATTCCATCTGCCAGACCCTCGCCCACTCAGACTATCTATATCCCTTTGCAGACTTCCAGCGTCCTCTGCACACGTTGCTCTGCCACTCATCTTAGTGTCATCTGCGAACTTTGACACACTACACTTGGTCCCCAACTCCAAATCATCTATGTAAATATTTGGTCTGTAAAATGTCACCGTTGCCACCCGCCCTTGTGATAATTAGACCCACGCGGGCGGGCGCTAGCCTGGTGCTGTGCCCTTTAGCGAGTGATGTGGGTGAGGGTTCTGGCTGCTTCTCCCCCCCACCCCATCCCCCATGGCCTTGGCTAGTCACACCCGCTTTGGACCAGCACCGGACGCAGCTGGATCGGCCCAATCTCTCCAACCTCGACCGGCAGGCACCTGGGTACGCCACCGCCTGCAGGATCCCCTCCCAGTTTTGCACCTCCCTGACTTTGTCCGTCGTCCGTTCCCTCACCTTCCCTGGGTCAGAACCCTGGAACCTCCCCCTCCCTCACCAGCGCTGTGGGTAAAAGCACCTTCACCAAACGGACTGCGGAGTTCGAGAAGGCAGCTCACCAACAGCTTTTGAAGGGCA
This sequence comes from Mustelus asterias, assembly GCF_964213995.1. Taxonomy (NCBI): domain Eukaryota; kingdom Metazoa; phylum Chordata; class Chondrichthyes; order Carcharhiniformes; family Triakidae; genus Mustelus; species Mustelus asterias. The sequence continues at coordinate 18,210,473 of NC_135808.1, read as the reverse complement.
AGAAATGCTGCCCTTTCTGGCAATAGCATCATAGATTTAAATTAAATTAGAATAGCTCTCGGAGGGACATTGAATAAATCCTTGAAGGAGAAAGATGGGGGAGAAAGGGACCAAAGCAGACAGCTCTTTCAAAGAGCTGGCACCGGCCTGGTGGGCCAAATGGCCTCCTGCGGGGGGACCATGAATCTAGTGTTGTGACCGAGGAGGCCTAACGCGCACACCCCCAGGTTACTGGTCACTCCTCGCGGTTACGACTGTGTGAAAGGGTAAGGCTGGCCCCATGTGTGACGAGCTGGGTTACAGTGCGAGAGCACCGCCCAGTGGTGGAGGTGGGTAGTGCGATTGGAGGGTTCAGCCCATCCAGCAATGCATTGCTGCAAGATGCATTGAGATTCATAGAATCCTACAGAAGGCGGCCATTCAGCCCATCGAGTCTGCACCGACCACAATCCCACCCAGGCTCTATCGCCGTAACCCCATGTATTTATGCTAACTAGTCCCCCTGACACTAAGGGGCAATTCAGCATGGCCAATCAACCTAACCCACACATCTTTGGAGTGTGGGAGGAAACCGGAGCACCCGGAAGAAACCCACGCAGACACGGGGAGAACGTGCAAACTCCGCACAGACAGGGACCCGAGGCCGGGAATTGAACCCGGGTCCCTGGCGCTGTGAGGCAGCAGCACTAACCATTGTGCCACCTTGCCCCACAATCCCGTACCCAATGTAAAGTATATCTGGGAGTTAATTGCCTCCCAGTGCTGGGAAGCAGGTTACAATTCAGGCAGCAAGCGGGACATTACTCTTCTCTCTTGGACCCCTCACCGTTCAGGAGGGTCACCAGCGGCAGTGCTGGGTTGGTGCTGTGCAGCCTTTAGCGGTGCAGAGCGTTAAATCGACTGCAAGTCAGTCAGTGAAGGTGCGAGACACTAATTACTGTTCCTGACAATGGGTTTGTTGACAGAACGCAGCATCGCGCATGCCTGGTTCCAAACCTGCTCGCCCCACGTCCCGGCAGTCTCTCTTTATATGTGCTCCGAGTACTGAATCGAAACCACGCCCTTCACCTGTGCAATGTAGCAAACATACTGTTCACATAGGGGTCAGATCAGGGTCATTGTTGGGGTCTTTGGTGTCCCTTTCCCCCTGTGCTGGGAGTTTCTACTCCATGTTACAGTTTGATTGCCCCCTTCTGTAGCGGCCCCGACTGATTTCACCCCAAGTCGGAACCCGGGTCCCCGCGTTGTGAGGCAGCAGTGCCAACCACTGTGCCAACCACTGTGCCACCACTGTGGGGGAATGAAGGGTTGTCAGGATTGATGACATGAGGGCAGACCTCATTACCCACCATTCCAAGGGTGATCATTGGGGGGATGGTGTGGTCGAAGCTTCTGGAGTCCAGCAGCAATTTCTCACCTTGTCACCTATCCAGCCAAAGAAGCATCTTCCGAGCGGCAGCACATGGTCAACCTTTAGCTCGACGGGAATGGGTATAAAAACAGGGAAGTTTTGCTAAAACTACAGGCCGGAGTTAGACCACACCAATGCTGTGAATAGTTTTGGTCCCCGTATCTAAGGAAAGATAAACTGACACTGGAGGCAGTCCAGAGACGGTTCTCTCGGTTGATCCCGGGTATGGAAGGATTTTCTTACGAGGAGAATTTGAGTAGGTTTGGCCTGAACTTCATTGAAAATGGGATTTGGAACAGGGGCAGGCCATTCAGCCCCTCTCCCTCGCTCCCACCCATTTACCCTCTCTCTCTCTCTCTCCCACCCATTTACCCTCTCTCTCTCTCTCTCGCTCCCACACATTTACCCTCTCTCATCCAATTACCCCCTCTCTCTCTCTCACCCATTTACCCTCTCTCTCTCCCACCCATTTATCCTCTCTCTCTCTCTCTCCCTCGCTCTCACCCATTTACCCTCTCTCTCTCTCTCCCACCCATTTACCCTCTCTCTCTCTCTCTCTCCCACCCATTTACCCTCTCTCCCACCCATTTACCCTCTCCCTCTCTCTCCCTCTCTCTCTCTCCCACCCATTTACCCTCTCTCTCTCTCCCTCGCTCTCACCCATTTACCCTCTCTCTCTCTCTCCCACCCATTTACCCTCTCTCCCTCTCCCACCCATTTACCCTCTCTCTCTCTCTCTCCCACCCATTTACCCTCTCTCCCTCTCCCACCCATTTACCCTCTCTCCCTCGCTCTCACCCATTTACCCTCTCTCTCCCTCTCCCACCCATTTACCCTCCCTCTCTCTCTCCCACCCATTTACCCTCTCTCTCCCTCTCCCTCCCTCTCTCTCCCTCCCTCTCCCTCTCTCTCCCACCCAGCAATAAATGTGGTCAAACCAGCCGAGGTCTAAGCAGTGATTGGTCAATGTTTTGTACCCTGTGCTGTTTTTTTTCCCCAGAATCCAGTGCTGCCGCCAACAATCACGGACCAGATCCGACTGTGGGAGCTGGAACGGGACCGTCTCCAATTCACAGAAGGTGGGTCCCGGTTACCCTTCGTCCCCATCCCATTGAGAGAGCGGGGAATGGGGAAGGGGGGGTACAACTCTGCACCAGCTGGGGGGATTGAGGGGTTATGGCATCGATCTCCAAACTTTTCAGTACAAGGGCCACATCGTATATTTTACACATTTTCACGGACCAAAGAAAAAAATTAGTTTTATAAATGAATGAATAAAATTTAAATGAATGAACAAGTTTTCGAAACATAGAAAAACTACAGCACAATACAGGCCCTTCAGCCCACAAAAGTTGTGCCGAACATGTCCCTACCTTAGCGATTACTAGGCTTACTTATAACCCTCTATATATTTTATTTGGATCTTTTTTGTAATCAGCATGATATGATTCAGAACAAAAGAGAAATGTGACAATTACAACGAAACAATGCCGTGCTTACACTGAGAAATGATGTATAATGAGTAAAAATGTCAAACATTAGCAAATGCTCTGACAAAATAATCAATTACTGAACTGCAGATGAGAAAAGCAGGTTATTCATTTTTAAATTAATTTTATTTACTGAAATTTTACAAATGTTTACTTGAAATGAGAGTTTGCCCCATTTTGTGGCACACAATAAAAAAATAAACACACCCCAAGGAAGAACTTCAGTAAAACAAAGCAAAGAAATTCAAAATAAACTTGAACCATTAATAAAGGTCGAATAAAAATAAATTCAGTCTGCACCTTTCTACACAATTCTGGCAATTGGAGTTTTCAATCATAACCAACAAATCGTGAAGTTTTGCACAAGATTAATGGGAATGATGGAACTGCTTTTTTAATTTCAAAATATTGCTGAACTGAGGTTTCAAGCTTGAGGAGCCAATTATTCGAATGGACTTCAAATGCTCATCAGATAGATTTGCTCGATATTTGGACTTGACATACTTCATGTTTGAAAATGTTTGTTCACACAGGTACGTTGTACCAAAAACTGATACAAATCCACAAGCAAATTGCTTCAAATTTGGAAACTGCTCAGGCTGCAAAGATTTATAAAATTGGATCAGATTTCCTTCTTTATACTTGTCTATCAGCATGTCATCTGATTGGAGATCAATAATTTCCATTTGAAACTGACTTGGGAGTGTTTCAACATTGTAGCCAAATGGATTTTGAAACAGCTTTATTTCATCTGTGTTTCCATCAAGAGCAGAAAATCGTTCCTGAAATTGTTTTTGCAAGTCCTTAATGATTTCTGTTGCAAATGAAGAAGGAAATTCTGCTTCATTTTCTTCATGAAATTTTTCACAACATGGAAAATGAACCAAGTTATGAACTTTCACCTGTCCTTGAAATAGCATCAGTTTTGCCCTGAATGTCTTGACATGCGCGAATAGATCACAAATCAAATTTGTTTCACCTTGCAACTTCAGATTCAATTGATTCATATGGCCTGTCATGTCTGCAAAAAATGTCAATTTCCAAAGCCAGTCAGTGTTTGATAAAAGTGGTTTGGGTCGATTCTTCTCTGTGAGAAAGGAATCAATTTCCTCTTTGAGCTGAAAGAACCGTGATAGAACCTTTCCACAACTAAGCCATCGTTCTGCTGTATAATAAGGCAAGTCACCGAACTCAGAATCAGTTTCTTTCAGAAGATCACGAAACTGGCGATGATTAAGCCCGTGAGATCGAATGAAGTTCACTGTTGAAACAACAGATTTCAGAACGCAAGACATATTCACATATTTTCCGCACAATGCTTGTTGATGGATAATGCAATGCAGAAACATGGGCTTTGAGAATCCACCAACCTCACAAGCTTTTGTGATTTGTCCAACCAAACCTTTCTTCACCCCAGACATGTTCTTTCCTCCATCAATTGTCACGCATTGCAGTTTATTCCACTCCAGGTTATATTCCAACACAGTTTTTTGCAATTCTTTGAAGATGTCTTCTCCAGTTACTGTGCTGTGCATGCTGTGCACTGATGCTAATTCTTGTGTGACATTAAATTCACTGTCGATGCCACGGATGAATACTAGGAGTTGTGATGTGTCACACGCATCAGTCGATTCATCAAGTGTGAGAAAATACCACTGAAAATTTCTTGCTTTGTCTGCAATTTGATGAAATGTATTGCTTCCTATATCCTCAATTCTACGAGCAACAGTATGTGACGCAAGACTGATGATTTTGAACAGATTTGCTTTTTCTGGGCATAACTCTTCCACTGCTTCCATTATACACTCTTTGATGAGATCTCCATCGGTGAATGGCTTTCCTCCTTTAACCAATGCATAAGCTAGTTTGTAACTGGCCCTGGTTAAAGCTTCATTTTCAGTTCTCTTCTGCGTAAAAAAAGCTTGTTGGGAAAGTAACCTGTGTTGCATTGATTCAAATTGTTCCGAACGCTGTGTTACTGTGAATTGGGAATAACTTGGTTCATGTTTGGTCTCATAGTGCCGACGTACATTGTACTCCTTCAAAACTGCAACAGTTTTGTTGCATATGACACACAAGGCTTTATCACCTGCTTGTACAAAGAAGTACTTTACACCTCATTCTTCATTAAACAGGCGGCACTGACTGTCCACTTTTCTTTTTTCCTTCCAAAGATGTGCAGGTTAGGTTGATTGGCCATGCTAAAAATTGCCCTTAGTGTCCTGAGATGCATTGGTTAGAGGGATTAGTGGGTAAATCTGTAGGGATATGGGGGTAGGGCCTGGGTGGGATTGTGGTCAGTGTAGACTCGATGGGCCGAATGGCCTCTTTCTGTACTGTAGGGTTTCTATGATTTCTATGATAACTGACGGGTACATCTGACTGAAAATGAGGGTTCGCCAAGTCGACACCACTCAGGTCACATGGGAAGGAGCGCGGCGGACAGGAACTGCTCGTGTCAACTGTCCGACCGCGTGGTTGGGAAAAAACGAAGGGAAATAATTAGTTTTATTATTTATAAATATTTCAAGTTGCTGCGGGCCAGATGTGGCCCGCGGGCCGTAGTTTGGAGACCCCTGGGTTAAGGGATCACGAGGGTTTATTTACCCGAGGCATACAGCGGACATCAGGGCCGCATGAGGGTTGTTGGGCATGCTGGGGTGTGTATGTGGCGGACTAAGCAAGGGTCAGGGGCCACATGGGTACACGGATGAGGGGATACGCAGCAGGAATCGGGGCTAATTTCAGGGATATACGGATACACTGGGCATGTGATGGATCCGAGAGACTGTGCGAGTTGGGGAATACACAAGGAAGAGGGTTATGTTAGACATTGAGTACACTACAGTGGGAACACAGAGGGTACGCTGGGCATTGGGGTACATGCTGGTACACAGTGTGGATTAGGGTTCGCAGAGGGGTACATGCTGGGTCAGATGTGCATAGTGTGGATTGGGGTACGCAGAGGGGTACATGTGGAGTATACACTGTGGATTAATACGCAGAATGGTGGTAAATGCAGCATTCACCATGGATGTAACATCTCAGTGAGGATCATGGGGGCTTGGGGCAGATACACTGGACACCACTGCTACCCAGATCAGCAGGAAACAGGCAGCAGAGTTCTGAGAGTCACAGCAGCCTGTAAGAGGGGAAGGGGGGAGGGGGAAACAGAGCCTGGAAGGGGAAGGGGAGGGGGAAACAGAGCCTGTAAGGGCAGGGGGGTGGAGGGGGGGGGGGGACAGAGCCTGTAAGGGCAGGGGGGTGGGGGGGGGGGGGACAGAGCCTGTAAGGGCAGGGGGGTGGGGGGGGGACAGAGCCTGTAAGGGTGGGGGGGCTGGGGGGGGGACAGAGCCTGTAAGGGCAGGGGGGATGGGGGCAGACAGAGCCTGTAAGGGCAGGGGGGATGGGGGCAGACAGAGCCTGTAAGGGCAGGGGGGTGGGGGGGGGGGGGGGGGACAGAGCCTGTAAGGGCAGGGGGGTGGGGGGGGGGGTGCAATAAAGAGTTTCGCCGACTTCGGGATGCTTCTTGTACAACCTTTTGTTGCAGAGATGATGTGAGGTTTCTGTCTCACTCTCCCCTCCTTCCTTCCCTCTCTGTGTAGGTGTACTGTACAACCAGTTCCTCTCCCAGGTGGATTTTGAGCTCCTTCGGAACTACGCCCGGGATCTGGGAGTACTCGTCTGGGAAAACCCCACCAAGAGGCTGATGGTCGTAACCCCCGGGGGGCATCCCGATGTCAAGCGTTTCTGGAAGAGGCAGAAACATAGCTGACGGGCAGGAGTGGGGGGGGGAGGGGGGTGAAGGGATAGCTGAGCGAGGGAGGAGCCAGGCCACCGAGCAGAGACCGGGATTACCCCGGGTTCAGTAACGGAATCCTGCAGGGAATGGGGTGGCCTGCAACGGAGAGAGACTTGGCCAAATCGGAGTGTGTTTGTGTTTCTATTTTCTGTTTTTTCAATAAAAGCCGAAGGAGAGAAAAGCTCTTTCCTGAAAAAAATGAGAGAGAAATCCCGATTAACACCCGCTCGGCAGGTCAGACGCTCGGCAGGTCAGACGCTCGTCAGGTCAGACGCTTGGCAGGTCAGACGCTCGGCAGGTCAGACGCTCGGCAGGTCAGACGCTCGGCAGGTCAGACGCTCGGCAGGTCAGACGCTCGGCAGGTCAGACGCTCGGCAGGTCAGACGCTCGGCAGGTCAGACGCTCGGCAGGTCAGACGGTAGCACAGTGGTTAGCACTGCTGCATCACACCACCAGGGACCTGGGTTCAATTCCTGGCTTGGGTCACTGTCTGTGCAGAGTCTGCACATTCTCCCCGTGTCTGCATGGGTTTCCTCCGGGTGCTCCGGTTTCCCCTCTCAGTCTGAAAGACGTGTTGGTTAAGTTCTTTGGCCGTGCTAAATTCTCCCTCAGTGTAACCCGAACATGCGCCGGAGTGTGGCGACTAGTGGATTTTCACAATAACTTAATTGCAGTGTTAATGTAAGCCTACTTGTGACATTTCTTGCAGGTGACCTTTCCTCGGAACCGGAAACGGTTCGGGATGTCAGGATTAAAGGCAAATTAAATAGGAATAAGGAACCTTGGTTCTCGAGGGAGATTGTAACACTGATTAAGAGGAAGAGAGAGTTGTATGAAATGTACAGGCAGCAAGGAACACATCAGATGCTCGAGGAGTATAAAAAGTGCAAGAAGCTACTTAAGAGGGAAATCAGGAGGGCTAAAAGAAGACATGAGGTTGCTTTGGCAGACAGAGTGAAGGAAAATCCAAAGAGCTTCTATAAGTATGTTAGGAGCAAAAGGATAGTGAGGGATAAAATTGGCCCTCTTGAAGACCAGAGTGGTAGACTGTGTATGGAACCAAAAGAGATGGGGGAGATACTAAATGGTTTTTTTGCATCCGTATTTACTGAGGAAACGGGCATGGAGTCTACGGAAATAGGGCAAACAGGTAGGGAGGTCATGGAACCTTTACAGATTAAAGGGGAGGAGGTGCTCGCTGTCTTGAGGCAAATCAGAGTGGATAAATCCCCAGGACTGGACAGGGTATTCCCACGGACCTTGAGGGAAGCTAGTGTTGAACTTGCAGGGGCCCTGGCAGACGTATTTAAAATGTCAGTATTCACGGGGGAGGTGCCGGATGATTGGAGGGTGGCTCATGTTGTTCCGCTGTTTAAAAAAGGTTCCAAAAGAAATCCGGGAAATTATAGGCCAGTAAGTTTGACGTCGGTGGTGGGCAAGTTATTGGAAGGTGTGATAAGGGATAGGATCTACAAATATTTGGATAGACAGGGACTTATTAGGGAGAGTCAACATGGCTTTGTGCGTGGTAGGTCATGTTTGACCAATCTATTAGAGTTTTTCGAGGAGGTTACCAGGAAAGTGGATGAAGGGAAGGCGGTGGATGTTGTCTACCTGGATTTCAGCAAGGCCTTTGACAAGGTCCCTCATGGGAGGTTAGTTAGGAAGGTTCAGTCGCTCGGTATACATGGGGAGGTAGTAAATTGGATTAGACACTGGCTCAATGGAAGAAGCCAGAGAGTGGTTGTGGAGGATTGCTTCTCTGAGTGGAGGCCTGTGACTAGTGGTGTGCCGCAGGGATCGGTGTTGGGTCCATTGTTGTTTGTCATCTATATCAATGATCTGGATGATAATGTGGTAAATTGGATCAGCAAGTTTGCTGATGATACAAAGATTGGAGGTGTAGTGGACAGTGAGGAAGGTTTTCAAAGCTTGCAGAGGGATTTGGACCAACTAGAAAAATGGGCTGAAAAATGGCAAATGGAATTTAACGCAGACAAGTGTGAGATATTGCACATTGGAAGGACAAACCAAAGTAGAACGTACAGGGTAAATGGTAGGACTCTGAAGAGTGCAGTTGAACAGAGGGATCTGGGAATACAGGTACAGAATTCCCTAAAAGTGACGTCACAGGTGGATAGGGTCGTAAAGAGTGCCTTTGGTACATTGGCCTTTATAAATCGGTGTATCGAGTATAAAAGTTGGAGTGTTATGGTAAGGTTATATAAGGCATTGGTCAGGCCGAATTTGGAGTATTGTGTACAGTTTTGGTCACCTAGTTACAGGAAGGATGTAAATAAGGTTGAAAGAGTGCAGAGAAGGTTCACAAGAATGTTGCCGGGACTTGAGAAGCTGAGTTACAGAGAGAGATTGAATAGGTTGGGACTTTATTCCCTGGAGCGTAGAAGATTGAGGGGAGATTTGATAGCGGTGTATAAGATTTTGATGGGTATAGATAGAGTGAATGCAAGCAGGCTTTTTCCACTGAGGCTAGGTGAGAAAAAAACCAGAGGGCATGGGTTAAGGGTGAAAGGAGAAAAGTTTAAAGGGAATATTCGGGGGGGCTTTTTCACGCAGAGAGTGTGGGAGTGTGGAATGAGCTGCCAGATAAAGTGGTAAATGCGGGGTCACTTTTAACATTTAAGAAAAACTTGGACGGGTTCATGGATGAGAGGGGTGTGGAGGGATATGGTCCAAGTGCAGGTCAGTGGGACTAGGCATAAAATGGTTCGGCACAGACAAGAAGGGCCAAAAGACCTGTTTCTGAGCTGTAATTTTCTATGGTTCTATGTTGGGGGGAGGGGGTGGGGGATTGAGCGGCGGGGTGAGGGAGGAGGGGGTTAAGCAGTGGGGAGACCAGGACACAAAGGAAGGTCTGGGACAGAGCACAAGTTAGGAGAAGTTTACCGACGGGAGAGTTAGTCTTTCCAGGGCTAAAGAGAACGGGAAAATATGGCGGCTGCCGGAAATCTGTAGTTAAAATTAGAAGATGCTGGAAAAGCTCAGCAGGCCTGGCAGCCTCTGTGTAGAGACAGAGACACAGAGAGAGAGAAAGAGAAATAGAGTTAACATTATTGTATAGTGGTTAGTACTCAGTGTTATAGCCACAGCAACCTTGGTTCGAATCCAAGTCACGGCAACAATTGCTTTCCTCTTTGCACCTGATGTGGAGATGCTGGCGTTGGACTGGGGCAAGTACAGTAAGAAGTTTCATAAACCTGTTGGTCTTTAACCTGGTATTATTTGGTAGCACGAGCTTTCGGAGCGCTGCTCCTTCATCAGGTGAGTGGGAGTTGGGTTCACAAACAGGGCATATATAGACACAGACTCAATTTTCAAGATAATGGTTGGAATGCGAGTCTTTACAGGTAATCAAGTCTTAAAGGTACAGACAATGTGAGTGGAGAGAGGGTCCAGCACAGGTTAAAGAGATGTGTATTGTCTCCAGCCAGGACAGCTAGTGAGATTTTGCAAGTCCAGGCAAGTCGTGGGGGTTACAGATAGTGTGACATGAACCCAAGATCCCGGTTGAGGCCGTCATCGTGTGTGCGGAACTTGGCTATCAGTTTCTGCTCGGCGATTCTGCGTTGTGTGTCTTGAAGGCCGCCTTGGAGAACGCTTACCCGAAGATCAGAGGCTGAATGCCCTTGACTGCTGAAGTGTTCCCCAACAGGAAGAGAACACTCTTGCCTGGTGATTGTCGAGTGGTGTCCATTCATCCGTTGTCGTAGCGTCTGCATGGTCTCCCCAATGTACCATGCCTTGGGACATCCTTTCCTGCAGCGTATCAGGTAGACAATGTTGGCCGAGTTGCAAGAGTATGTACTGTGTACCTGGTGGATGGTGTTCTCAAATGAGATGATGGCATCCATGTCAATGATCCGGCATGTCTTGCAGAGGTTGCTGTGGCAGGGTTGTGTGGTGTCGTGGTCACTGTTCTCCTGAAGGCTGGGTAGTTTGCTGCGGACAATGGTCTGTTTGAGGTTGCGTGGTTGTTTGAAGGCAACAAGTGGGGGTATGGGGATGGCCGTGGCGAGATGTTTGTCTTCATCGATGACATGTTGAAGGCTCCGGGGAAGATGTCGTAGCTTCTCCGCTCCAGGGAAATATTGGACGATGAAGGGTACTCTGTCCACTGTGTCCCGTGTTTGTCTTCTGAGGAAATCTGTGAGATTTTTCACTGTGGCACGTTGGAACTGTTGATCGATGAGTTGAGTGCCATATCCTGTTCTTACGAGGGTGTCTTTCAGCGTCTGGAGGTGTCTGTTGCGATCCTCCTCATATGAGCAGATCCTGTGTATACGGAGTGCTTGTCCATAGGGGCTTTAACGTGTTTAGGGTGGAAGCTGGAGAAGTGGAACATCGTGAGGTTATCCGTGGGCTTGCGGTACAGTGAAGTGCTGAGGTGACCATCCTTGATGGAGATGCGTGTGTCCAAGAATGCAACCGATTCCGGAGAGTAGTCCATGGTGAGTCTGATGGTGGGATGGAACTTGTTGATGTCATCATATAGTTGTTTCAGGGATTGTTCACCTTGAGTCCAAAGGAAGAAAATGTCATCGATGTATCTAGTCTATAGCATCGGTTGAAGTTCCTGTGCGGTGAAGAAGTCTTGTTCGAACCTGTGCATGAAGATGTTGGCATATTGAGGTGCGAATTTGGTCCCCATGGCTGTTCCGTGTGTCTGGATAAAGAACTGGTTGTTGAAGGTGAAGACATTGTGGTCCAGGATGAAGCAAATGAGTTGTAGAATTGCGTCTGGAGACTGGCAGTTGTCGGCGTTGAGTACTGAGGCAGTTGCAGCAATGTCGTCATCGTGGGGGATGCTGGTGTAGAGTGCCGAGACATCCATTGTGGTGAGGAGTGTTCCTGGTTCAGCTGCTCCATGTGTGCTCCACGCGCCACAGTGAAAAGCTGCACAGACCTCCTCAGAAGACAAACACAGGACACAGCAGACAGAGTACCCTTCATCGTCCAGTACTTCCCCGGAGCGGAGAAGCTACGACATCTTCTCCGGAGCCTTCAAGATGTCATCAATGAAGACAAACATCTCGCCAAGGCCATCCCCATACCTCTAGTACTTGCCTTCAAACAACCGCGCAACCTCAAACAGACCATTATATGCCCAGCCTTCAGGAGAACAGTGACCACGACACCACACAACCCTGCCACAGCAACCTCTGCAAGACATGCTGGATCATCGACGCAGATGCCATCACCTCACGTGAGAACACCATCCACCAGGTACACGGTACATACTCTTGTGACTCGGCCAACGTTGTCTACCTGATACTCTGCAGGAAAGGATGGCCCGAGGCATGGTACATTGGGGAGACCATGCAGATGCTACGACATCGCCGCTCGCCAATCACCAGGCAAGACTGTTCTCTTCCTGTTGGGGAGCACTTCGGCAGTCACGGGCATTCGGCCTCTGATCTTCAGGTAAGCGTTCTCCAAGGCGGCCTTCACGACACACGACAATGCAGAGTCGCTGAGCAGAAACTGATAGCCAAGTTCCGCACACATGAGGACGGCCTCAACCGGGATCTTGGGTTCATGTTACACTATCTGTAACCCCCATAATGACTTGCCTGGGCTTGCAAAATCTCACTAACTGTCCAAGCTGGAGACAATACACATCTCTTTAACCTGTGCTTAACCCTCTCTCCACTCACATTGTCTGTACCTTTAAGACTTGATTACCTGTAAAGACTCGCATTCCAACCATTATCTTGTAATTGAGTTTGTGTCTATATATGCCGTTTGTAAACCAAATCCTGCACTCGCCTGATGAAGGGGCAACGCTCCGAAAGCTCATGCTATCAAATAAACCTGTTGGACTTGAACCTGGTGTAGTTAGGCTACTTACTAAACTAAAACCGTATGCACTTATGGAGTCCGTATCCTTCCATTCCCATCCTATCCATGTATACCTGCTTCTAACCAGTCTAATCTTTTTAGTATTTTATAGGTTTCAATGAGATCTTCTCCCATTCTTCGAAATTCTAGAGAATACAGGCCCACTTTCCTCAATTCCTCTTTGGGCACTATGGGGCAATTTAGATAGCCAATCCACTTAACCTCACATCTTTGGACATTATGGGGCAATTTAGCATAGCCAATCTACCTAACCTCATCTCTTTGGACATTATGGGGTGATTTAGCATGGCCAATCCACCTAACCTGTCAGTCATCCCAATTAAGCTCTATTCTGCAATCGGCGGCACGGTAGCACAGTGGTTAACACTGCTGCTTCATAGCTCCAGGGACCTGGGTTCGATTCCCGGCTCGGGTCACTGTCTGTGTGGAGTTTGCACATTCTCCTCGTGTCTGCGTGGGTTTCCTCCGGGTGCTCCGGTTTCCTCCCACAGTCCAAAGATGTGCGTGTTAGATTGATTGGCCATGGTAAAATTGCCCCTTAGTATCTTGAGATGCATAGATTAGAGGGATTAGCAGGTAAATATAAAGAGATAAGGAGGTAGGGCCTGGGTGGGATTGTGGTCGGTGCAGACTCGATGGGCCAAATGGCCTTTTTCTGCACTGTAGGGATTCTATTCCATGAAATTCTATAACCTCATCTATGGTACAATTTAGCATAGCCAATCCAACTAACCTCACCTTTTTGGAGGGTGGGAGGAAACTGGAGCACCCGGAGGAAACCCAGACAGACACGGGGAGAACGTGCAGACTCCACACAGACACCCAAGCTGGGAATCGAACTCGTGTCCCTGGCGCTGTGAGGCAGCAGTGCCACCCCAACTGGAACTGCTTGACTCGGATCATGACCAGATTTACAGCACAAGTCTTCAGTGTTACTGTCAGGGGGCATATAGTCTTTGCAGTAACAAGTGTCTTGCTGTCACATGAAGTTAATCAAATTGATGACTGGAGATGGATCATCTACTGGGCACTTCTGGCTGATGTGCAGGGCTCCTCTGTCATTGAGGATGGGGATGCTTTTGGAGCCTCTTCCTCCCCTCAGTTGGTTAGTTATCCACCACAGTTCATGGCTGGATGTGGCAGGACTTCAGGGCTTAGATCCGATCATTGGCTGTGGGATCACTTACCTCTTGTCGATACCAGAGGGGGTGGACAAACGTTTTGAACGAGAGAGGCACGTTCAATAAAATTCAGACACTTGAGATCTGTGAATAACCTTTATCCACACATTTTTGCAAACACTTTTGTGGAAAGTACAATTAGCATAAAAATGAAAGTGCAAATGGTATAGCATGGGTGGCAGAGTGGTTAGCACTGCTGCCTCACAAAGCCAGGGACCCGGGTTCAACTCCAGCATTGGGCGACTGTGGAGTTTGTACGTTCTCCCTATGTTTGCATTGCTCCGGTTTCCTCCCACAGACCAAAGATGTGCTGGTTAGATGGATTGGCCGTGCTAAATTGCCCCTTAGTGTCAGGGGTGTCAGCAAGGCAAATACGTGGGGTTACGGGGAGAGGGCCTGGATGGGATTATTGTCAGTGCAGACTCGATGGGCCGAATGGCCTCTTTGTGCACTGTACGGATTTTATGGATATGCGCAGAAGAAAGTTTACGAATTAATGTATATATTTATCTTTTTGTTTTTCCTTAACTTCAATAGCCACAGAGTGCGGAGTCCACAGTGTGTGGGAGGACAGTGATAGCTGGCATATGCTCACTGCGGAACTGACTTTGGCAAACTTGCCCTTGCAATGTGGACAATCCGGTTTAAAAAAGGATTGATTGTTTGGGAGGTGGTGGATGGAGTTGTGACCACCGACTGAACACCAGATTTGAAGCAAAGTCCCAGTGCCCCAACACACTACTAAAACTCTACTTCAAAAGTAATTAAGTAGATGTGAAGCCCTTAGAAAGTTAGTTTTTTTGCACAAATACAATATGCACCTATGTTTTTCTCTTAAGTGGATGTTCCCATGCGTGTAGATTTTATAGTAAGGAGTCTCACAACACCAGGTTAAAGTCCAACAGGTTTATTTGGTAGCAAAAGCCACTAGCTTTCGTTTGCTGCCAAATAAACCTGTTGGAGTTTAACGTGGTGTCGTTAGACTTCTTACTGTGTTTACCCCAGTCCAACGCCGGCACCCAAATGTAGATTTTATATCAGATCTCCAGCATCCGCAGTCTTTTGCTTTTATTCTGGTGCAGATTTAATGTGTCCTTTGTATTGCATTTCATGTTCTTCCCTCAATCTGCACGTGTTCGCCCAGAACTCGACTTGCCAGTATTAAAGATGGCGGCACTCCAACTCCGCACAATGGTGCGCCCATGTTTGTGCGGGGAATTGCTTTCTTCACAGGAACGTGGGGGAGGGGGAGGGCGCAATCAGCCCGCCTCTCTTCCCTGCGATTGGGTGACTGAAAGAGGAGAGCAAACCAATCAGCTTGCGTGTCTCCCAGCGATTGTTGACTGACGACCTAACGGAACCAGTCAGCGTGCCTTCCTTGCCCCCGAGTGCTTGATTGACACACAGACGGGACCAATCAACTGACAGACCCGCCTCCTCGTCTCACCCAGTGAAGGGGGAGTGTTGATTGACGTGGGGGCTGGACCAATCGGCATCGAGCGGGCCTGGGGGCAGTCGTCCAATGGGGATCCTCGACAGGTTGGTCCCGCCTGCCCCCCCACAGGCCTCCTCCGGTTCCTTCTTCTCGCCGCCGCCATTTTGTGTCGCAGCCAAGAGTAGCGAGTGTGGCGGCCTTGTCCTCTTACCCCGGCCCAACCCGAGCGCTACCGACCGGCAACTTTCCTCCTCTATTAAAATCGTTAGTTTCGCTTTCTCCGTTTTTTTGGGAGGGAAGAATTGCGGCGGGAGAGAGAGAGGATAGAGAAATTAAACGACGAAAAGGAAAAGATGGTCAAGATCTTCGTGGGTAACCTGCCGCGGCCGACCACCGCCGAGGAGATCCGGGCGCTCTTCGAGCAGTACGGCGAAGTCAGCGAGTGCGACCTGATCAAGGTGAGGCCTGGGGCCGGCTCTGAGCACCGGGAGGAGGAGGGGAGGGAATGGGAACAGCAAATCTGGGCGAGCCCCTGCCAGCCCCAGGCCATTCAGCCCCTTCCTGCCTACTAGCCCTCCCGCCCTCCCACCACGCCACCATTTACACTCCACTCCCTCCTATAGCACTGGGACCTGGCTTCCCATTCCCAGCCTCTGGGGAGAGGGGCTGACTAACTACACATTTCAATTCACTACTAATCTGCCTGCCATCTCGTGCAACTATTAATTGGGCTCTTTTTTTAAAAAAAACACCTTGTAAATCTGCAATTGTCTTTACAAACCTATCATCAGGTTAAAGTTCAACAGGTTTATTTGGAGGGGACGTAGCTTTAAATTGAGGGGTGATAGATATAGGACAGATGTCAGAGGTAGGTTCTTCACTCGGAGAGTAGTAAGGGCGTGGGATGCCCTGCCTGCAGCAGTAGTGGACTCGCAAACATTAAGGGCATTTAAATGGTCATTGGATAAACATATGGATGATATTGGAATAGTGTCGGTTAGATGGGCTTTAGATTGGTTTCACTGGTCGGCGCAACATCGAGGGCCGAAGGGCCTGTACTGTGCTGTAATGTTCTATGTTCACGAGCTTTTGGAGCACTGCCCCTTCTTCAGGTGAGTGGAAGTTGTGTTCACAAACAGGGCATATATAGACACAGACTCAATTACAAGATAATGGTTGGAATGCGAGTCTTAACAGGTAATCTAATCTTTACAGGTACAGACAATGCGAGTGGAGAGAGGGTTAAGTACAAGTTAAAGAGATGTGAATTGTCTCCAGCCAGGACAGTTAGAGAGATTTTGCAAGCCTCAACTGGGATCTTGGGTTCATGTCACACTATCTGTAACCCCCAACGACATGCTTAGGCTTGCAAAATCTCATGAGCCGTCCTGGCTTGAGACAATTCACATCTCTTTAACATGTACTTAACCCTCTCTCCACTCGCAATGTCTGTACCTGTAAAGACCCGCATTCCAACCGTTATCTTGTAGTTGGGTCTGTGTCTGTTTGTGAACCCAATTCCCATCACCTGATGAAGGAGCAGTGCTCCAAAAGATCGTGCTACCAAATAAACCGTTGGACTTTAACCTGGTGTTGTGAGACTTCTTACTGTGCTTACCCCAGTCCAACGCCGGCATCTCCACATCAAATGTATCATCAGTTGACCTTTTGTGGTTCAACCCAGCCAATAAATCTGCAATTGTGTCTCAAATCTATCACTCATTGACCTTCTTTGTTTTAAACTCACCTGGTAATTCTGCAATAGTCTCATGAAACTACCATTACTTGATTTTTTTTTTTAAAAGCCCAGTAAATCTGCAAATGTGTCTCAAATCTACCATTCATCAAACTTTTTGTTTTAAACCTGCCTGGTAAATCTACAAGTCTCATGAAGCTATCATTGATTTTTTTTTAAAAAAACGCCCAGTAAATCTGCAATTGTTTTTACAAATCTATAATTAATTGACCTTTTGTAGTTTAAGCCCAGCCGGTAAATCTGTAATTGTCTTACACATCTATCCTTGACTGTAACACTATATTCTGCACCCTCCTTTTCCTCTCCCCTATGTAGAGTCATAGAGGTTTACAGCATGGAAACAGGCCCTTCGGCCCAACTTGTCCATGCCACTTTTTTTTTTAAACCCCTAAGCTAATCCCAATTGCCCACATTTGGCCCATATCCCTCTATACCCATCTTACCCATGTAACTATCTAAATGCTTTTTAAATGATAAAATTGTACCCACCTCTACTACTACCTCTGGCAGCTTGTTCCAGACACTCACCACCCTTTGTGTGAAAAAATTGCCCCTCTGGACACTTTTGTATCTCTCCCCTCTCACCTTAAACCTATGCCCTCTAGTTTTAGACTCTCTAGACCTCTATAAGGTCACCCCTCAGCCTCCTACGCTCCAGAGAGAAAAGTCCCAGTCTATCCAGCCTCTCCTTATAACTCAATCCATCAAGGCCCAGTAGCATCCCATGTACTCTATGAGCTGTATGCTTTGTCTATATAGTGCAGAAGAAACAATACTTTTCACTGTATCCCAACACATGAGACAATAAGTCAAATCTATCACTGACTTTTATTTAAAAAAATACATCCACCCCCTCCCAAATCCAGTTCAGTCATGTTTTGGAGGGGGGAAAGGAAATCTTCCTTCCTTAACCCCGCTCTGCCCTGTCCTTCCTCCCCATGTGACTCCAGGCTCCTCTTCTCTCTCCACCCACCCCCTGCCCAACACGTACAGCAATGTGTGGCTAGCTCTTCCTCCCTGCCCAGCGAAGCCACTTGGGATGGCCCAACAGTAGCCAACCCTGCCAGAGGTTCCCCTGAAAGGTGCGACTATGCAGAGAGCTGGCATTAGTCTGAGAGGCCAAATGGCCCCATTACATTTTGTAATTCCATCCGTTCCTGATGTTTGTTGCAGAGCTTCATATTGGGAGGAAGCATTTTCTCATAGGGGGTTAAGATGGCAGTAAAGCGCTTTCCATGATTGCTGGCCTCACTAAAACACCTGCCTATCCAGTTGAATGCTTTCTGAGATGTAGCTCATCATTATAATGTAACAAACATGGCGGACAGTTTTTCTGGAGAAGAGAATTCCAAGACCAATGATGCTGAGAGAAGAAATTCCTCCTTATTTCAGTCTTAATTGGGAGACCCTTTAGGGCCTATATTTTCCCATGAAACATCCTCCCAGGTTCTAACATGTGAAGCCCACACACAATCGTATATCCAGACTTGGGAATACATTGCCATTCCGTCACTGTAGCTGAATCAAAATCCTGAATTCCTTCCCTGAAAGCGATGGAAGGACCATCCCCACATAAATGGCAGTGCCTCACCACCACTGGCATTACCAGTGATGCCCATATCTCATGAATATCTAAATAACAAGAAACATAGGCACTGATCCTGAGATTTTTTAAGTACAGTTTTAATTTCATGGCTGATTGTTGATATAAATGAATGTGCGTGTGTGTTTTATTGAAACAGAACTATGGATTTGTGCATATGGACAACAAGGAAGCAGCAAAGGAGGCAATTGAGAACCTGCATCACTACAAGCTGCACGGGGTTGCAATCAACGTGGAAGCCAGCAAGAGCCTGACCAAGTCCTCCACCAAACTCCACGTGGGTAAAGTCAGCTCCAACTGCACCAGCCAGGAGCTGCAGGCCAAGTTCGAGGAGTATGGGACCGTGCTTGAGTGCGATATCATCAAAGATTACGCATTTGTCCACATGGAGAGGGGGGAGGACGCCATGGCAGCCATCAAGGGGCTGGACGGCACAGAGTTCAAAGGTGAATTTAATGGATTAACAGCCACTGAGGTTGCTGATGGCGAGGACAGGCACCTTGGCGTTCCGTGTTGTTGATGGGCTCCAAGGTCGGCTTGCCTCGTCTCTCTTTGTTGGGCGTTTAATTATTACTAATTTAATTATTACAAATCGTCTGCATGCTCCAGTGAAGAGTTAGACAGGACGTTGGTTCCAGGTCTCTGAGTGAAAAATGGTCCCACTTTTAGTATTCTAACATTCTCTGAGTGGCATGCAGCTATTCTGGATGCTCTAATTAATAAAGTCTTGGCTATTCTGATTATTCCTCACCTATTTTGTGAAGATCCCCTTTCTGGTATCTGATTCACATTTTTATTGTTTATGCTCCCTGGCCTTGTCCCACATTGAAGTAATATTTAGGATTTATCCTTTTTGTAAAACTGTACATTTCAGTCGCTCATCTTAATATTCTCGAGGCTTTTAGAGATTGTTTGCTAATAGTAAGACTGCCATGTGAAATGAGTGACACCATGTCCCCTGCTCTTCACAAAATAGTATTACGGGACCTTTCACATCCACCCGCGGAAGCAGATTGTGGGGGGGGGAAGCAGATTGTGGGGGGGGGGGGCTAGTTTAACATATCAGCCAAAAGACAGCACCTCCAATAGTGCAGCACACACTCTGTACGGCACTGGGAGTGTCAGCCTAAACCTGTGTGTCCTGGAGTGGGACTTGAACCCACAAACCTCTGACTCGGAGGCAGGAGGGGTGCCCCATTGAGCCAAATGAGACCAAATTGGTGGGTTCTAGGAGTTCAGCCTGTACCGTATGAAGTTGGGAGAATAAATGTTTCATTTTCAAGAAAAGCAAAAATGTTGACTCGATAACAATGTACTTGAGGTAACAGCAGGAAAGACCCTGGAGATTTTGGCGGGTGGATTGTTAATTGTAGGAAGAAGTCTCACAACACCAGGTTAAAGTCCAACAGGTTTATTTGGTAGCAAATACCATTAAATAGCATAAACCTGTTGGACTTTAACCTGGTGTTGTGAGACTTCTTACTGTGTTCACCCCAGTCCAACGCCGGCATCTCCACATCATTGTTAATTGTAAGCAGGGGAGAAAGCAGCTATAATGCCAGGATGTTGATCTCTGAGTATGACTGTCTTAGGAAGTGTTCCTTACATTTGTCACTTACCTGGCTGGGCTCATATTTGTACAGCATAGAATTATTGGAAAAAGAGATGCAAGGACGCTGACTGCTGAGCTTAGAGGGTAAGATCTTTCATGAACTGGCTTACTGGGCCATTTCAGAGGGTTAATAGTTTCATGGTCATCATTAGACTTTTAAATTCCAGATTTTTATTCCATTCAAATATCACCATCTGGCCTGATGGGATTTGAAACTGGATCTCTGGATTAATAGTCCAGTGATAATACCACTAAGCCATCGCCTTTCATACTGAAGAAATAAACTTCCCTGTAGCCTTTTAAATTTAAACTGATATCACATCCACTCCGTATTCATAATGTCAAAGATTTCTATCATCCCACCATTCTTGATCAGGCTGTTCAATTTCCATTCGGGACAATGGGAAGGGAGGCAGTGGCGGTGTGATAATGTCGCTGGATTAATGACACATGGGTCCAGGCTAATGCTCTGTGGACGAGGGTTCACATCCCACCAGCTGCTCTGGTGGAATTTAGATTCAATAAAGAAATCTGGGATTGAAAAGTTAGTCCAAGTAATGGTGACCATGAAACTGCCATCAACTGTTGTAAAAATCCATCTGGTCCACTACTGTCCTTTAGCAGAACAGAATCTGCCATCCTTACCTGGTCTAGCTGACGTGTGTTTGATTCTTAACTGCATTCCGAAATGGCCTAGCAAGCCACTCAGTTCAAGGACAATTAAAGATGGACAACAAATGGCAGCCCAGCCAGCGCTGCCCACAACCAGGAATAAAAATCCTCCCTCAACCTTGTCACAAAACAGAAATCTGCAAAATATGTTTCATTGATCCGACTTTTAGTTTCAATTCAGTTCAGAAGAGTCATAAGAACTAGGAGCAGGAGTAGGCCATCTGGCTCCTTGAGCCTGCTCCGCCATTCAATAAGATCATGGCTGATCATTTCGTGGGCTCAGCTCCACTTACCCGCCCGCTCACCATAACCCTTAATTTCGTTACTGTTCAAAAAATTATCTATCCTCGCCTTAAAAACATTCAGTGAGGTAGCCTCAACTGCTTCACTGGGCAGGGAATTCCACAGATTCACAACCCTTTGTGTGAAGAAGTTCCTCCTCAACTCAGTCCTAAATCTGCTTCCCTTATTTTGAGGCTATGCTCCCTAGTTCTAGTTTCATCCACCAGCGGAAACAACTTCCCTGCTTCTATCTTATCTATTCCCTTCATGTTTCTATAAGATCATAAAAACATATGTTTCTATAAGAGTCGGAATGCAGTCCAAAGATGTGCGGGTTGGGTTGATTGGCTATGCTAAAATTGTCCCTTAGTGTCCTGAGATGTGTAGGTTAGAGGGATTAGCGGGTAAAATGTGTAGGGATATGGGGGTAGGGCCTGGGTGGGATTGTGGTCGGTGCAGACTTGATGGGCCGAATGGCCTCCTTCTGCACTGTAGGGTTTCTATGATTTCTAAGATCTCCCCCCATTCTTCTGAATTCCAATGAGTATAGCCCCAGTCTACTCAGTCTCTCCTCATAAGCCAACCCTCTCAACTCCGGAATCAACCTAGTGAATCTCCTCTGCACCCCCTCCAGTGCCAGTATATCCTTTCTCAAGTAAGGAGACCAAAGCTGTACACAGTACTCCAGGTGTGGCCTCACCAGCACCTTATACAGCTGCAACATAACCTCGCTGTTTTTAAACTCCATCCCTCTAGCAATGAAGGACAAAATTCCATTTGCGCCTTAATTACCTGCAAACCAACTCCTTGAGATTCCTGCACAAGGACACCCAGTCATAGTGGACTCACCATTAACTTTGTTTTGCCATCCACAGATCTTGCCAGACCTGCTTAGTTTTTCCAGCACTTATGTCCTCACTGACCCCAATAGACTAGGCTCTCTGAGAAAGATAAACCAGACAGCAGCGCAGTCTGAATTTCAAATGGTTACCACTTGAAGGTGCAAGTACATGTGAACACTAACCCCTCCAACCCTGCATGTCACCTCCTGCTAAAACAATGTATATTCATGTACATTTGAAATGAGACACTGTAGGGTTTATTTTCCAAAACTATATTTTTAACCATAATATAGTTCAAATCTGACCTTGCGTTAAGGACACTACAGATCAGTACAGGACATGAGGCTCCTCACTGCACTTGCCTTTGCAGATTAGATTTACAATGTATGCTCATGTCATGTCAAACATTCTCTGGTGCATGCTGAGGCAGTAGGTGGTTAAAATGTCTATCTTGTACTCCCAATTCAAAATATGTTTGCCTGTGTGATCAAGCCTCACACCTATTGTGTGGCCGATGTTTCTGCTCCTTTAGGATGAGTAACACAAGGTTACTTAAAACAGACACAGGCAATCAGATTGTAGGCAGATAGTTGCCAGTGGAATTCGGAAAGGTGATTCAGGCTGAATAGGTTGGGCAGCCTCCTGGGTGTGCAGAAACACACCCTTAGTGACAGACAGCATGGTTTTGTAAGAGGGAGGTCGTGCCTTACAAATTTGGTGGAGTTTTTTGAGGAAGTGACAAAAACGGTCGATGAAGGAAGGGCCGTGGATGTCGTCTATATGGATTTCAGTAAGGCATTTGACAAAGTCCCACATGGCAGGTTGGTTAAGAAGGTTAAGGCTCATGGGATACAAGGAGAAGTGGCTAGATGGGTGGAGAACTGGCTTGGCCATAGGAGACAGAGGGTAGTGGTCGAAGGGTCTTTTTCCGGCAGGAGGTCTGTGACCAGTGGTGTTCCGCAGGGCTCTGTACTGGGACCTCTGCTATTTGTGATATATATAAATGATTTGGAAGAAGGTGTAACTGGTGTTATCAGCAAGTTTGCGGATGACACGAAGATGGCTGGAATTGCGGATAGCGAAGAGCATTTTCGGGCAATACAGCAGGATATAGATAGGCTGGAAAATTGGACGGAGAGGTGGCAGATGGAGTTTAATCCGGATAAATGCGAAGTGATGCATTTTGGAAGAAATAATGTAGGGAGGAGTTATACAATAAATGGCAGAGTCATCAGGAGTATAGAAACACAGAGGGACCTAGGTGTGCAAGTCCACAAATCCTTGAAGGTGGCAACACAGGTGGAGAAGGTGGTGAAGAAGGCATATGGTATGCTTGCCTTTATAGGACGGGGTATAGAGTATAAAAGCTGGAGTCTGATGATGCAGCTGTATAGAACGCTGGTTAGGCCACATTTGGAGTACTGTGTCCAGTTCTGGTCGCCGCACTACCAGAAGGACGTGGAGGCATTGGAGAGAGTGCAGAGAAGGTTTACCAGGATGTTGCCTGGTATGGAGGGTCTTAGCTATGAGGAGAGATTGGGTAGACTGGGGTTGTTCTCCTTGGAAAGACGGAGAATGAGGGGAGATCTAATAGAGGTATACAAGATTATGAAGGGTATAGATAGGGTGAACAGTGGGAAGCTTTTTCCCAGGTCGGAGGTGACGATCACGAGGGGTCACGGGCTCAAGCTGAGAGGGGCGAAGTATAACTCAGACATCAGAGGGACGTTTTTTACACAGAGGGTGGTGGGGGCCTGGAATGCGCTGCCAAGTAGGGTGGTGGAGGCAGGCACGCTGACATCGTTTAAGACTTACCTGGATAGTCACATGAGCAGCCTGGGAATGGAGGGATACAAACGATTGGTCTAGTTGGACCAAGGAGCGGCACAGGCTTGGAGGGCCGAAGGGCCTGTTTCCTGTGCTGTACTGTTCTTTGTTCTTTGTTGTATTATGTGAAGATGCTTTGATCGTTATCACTGCTCTTTGTATTCATTCAATGTGCCATAAAATGGCTAAACAGTTCACATCTGTTTTGTCATGTGCTTGCTCAGTTTCCCTGGGTTTAAGGAAATGTCCAGATTGCGTTGTTGCCCCCTTAATTGTGCTGCTGCTATCTAGTTTGGTGTCAGACAGTACAGATACACACAGTACAGTCAGACAGTACAGATACACACAGTACAGTCAGACAGTACAGATACACAGTAGTCAGACAGTACAGATACACACAGTACAGTCAGACAGTACAGATACACACAGTACAGTCAGACAGTACAGAGACACACAGTACAGTCAGACAGTACAGAGACACACAGTACAGTCAGACAGTACAGAGACACACAGTACAGTCAGACAGTACAGAGACACACAGTACAGTCAGACAGTACAGAGACACACAGTACAGTCAGACAGTACAGAGACACACAGTACAGTCAGACAGTACAGAGACACACAGTACAGTCAGACAGTACAGAGACACACAGTACAGTCAGACAGTACAGAGACACACAGTACAGTCAGACAGTACAGAGACACACAGTACAGTCAGACAGTACAGAGACACACAGTACAGTCAGACAGTACAGAGACACAGCTCTTATTTGTTGCCCATCTCTAGTTACTGTTGAACTGAGTGTCTTGCTCGGCCATTTCAGAGGGGGCAGTTGAGAGTCCGTCACATTGCTGTGGCTCTGGAGTTGCATGTAGGCCAGACTGGGTAAGGACAGCAGATTTCCTTCCCTAAAGGGATCTGAGTGAACCAGATGGGTTTTTATAATGATCACTGATAGCTTCATAGTCGCTAATACTGAGACCAACTTTCAATTCCAGAGTTTTTCAGGTAACATTCCAGATCACAGCAGCTCGCTTGGTAAAGAAATACACAGTTCCCATTTTCTGTCCAGTACTATTACCAATGACCTTAAACCTGTGTCCAATCATTAGCCACGAACATTGTCTTGAATCTTGTTTATTTCCTTGATAAAGGTAAACGGATCCATGTTGAACTGTCCAAGAGCCGGCTGCGGATTCAACCTGGGATGGGTGAGAAGAACACCTGCTTCCGGTGTGGCAAAGACGGTCATTGGTCTAAAGAGTGCCCAACAGACCGGCAGGAGATAGCCATCGGATTTGCCCACGACTACCTTGACCCTTATGCCATGCACCACCGGTACGGGGAGCAGCCCTTTTACGACAGCCGGTATGTCGACTACTATGAGAAGTACCGGGCTGGGGCCTATGGAGCAGTGGGCCAGCCGTACCCTGACCGGTGGGGCACCCAAATGGCTGGCTATGGCTCTTCCATGAGGGAGCGCATGCCCAAAGCTTTGGAGGCGTACAGCCAGAGCTCTATAAGCCAACCCCCGACCTATTATGCCCGGGACCGGAGCCCTCTCCGGCGGCCGATGGCGTCAACGATCACCGACTACGCCACCGCCGCTACTGAGTACGCTGCTGCTGCCGCTGCTGCAGCCACCACTAACTCTGACTACAGCACAGCCACCTCCACTGCTGAATATTCTGCGAGTGACTACGCTGCTGCTGCTGCCAGGTACGCCGCCCAAGACTATGCCAGCGCCAACTACGCTACCAGCAACTATGCCACTGCCACCTCGACCGCCGACTACACCAGTGGCAACTACAGCACCGGTGACTATGCTGCCGCCTACGCGTATGACTACGGACATACCAATGCCACCTATTCCTCGACGGGGACAGGGACCGAGGCCTATGCGGAACACACACAGTACTCTGCTTATTAGCCAAAAGGTGAGTGAGAATTACCTGGGTCCTTCGAAAACCGATTGAAGATGGGCTGCATTTCCTGCAGTTTAGCATTGGGGTTGTAATGGGTGGCTTATAGATTCCCTGAATTGGCTCTGCCTTTTCTTCTCCGTAAGGTTCTAGAAGCTCCCAGAGGAGGTGGAGCTGCAGTGTTTCTGAGCGGCTCCTTGGATCGCCATTTCCTGTTTGTGCGCGCGTGTTTTTTTAAAATTATTTTCCTTGTTTCTAAACTGCTTCTGTTTTTTTACGCTGTTGAGAATCGTAGCTCGCGCGGTGTTGGTGCCTGCTTTCTCGTCCTCAGGTCCTCTCCATGCACAATTGGGTCTTTTCCTTCCGCTGCCTACCTGACTAGGAGGGAGAGGAGAGGGCGAGCAGGTGGAGGGGTGGAAGCTCCCCCCCCACACACATCTACACTGTTGGATCGTGCTCTTCCTTTGACAACGTGCCTGTACGCACGGCACCTCCCATCGGCCTGGCTTCGGTTCAGATTTCTTCCCTGGGGGTAAATTTGCGTCATGCTCGGTAGGTCGACGCCTTCCGTCTTAAGAAAAGACCGGCTTTTCTCGCTGTGTTTGCGGTCCGTCGGTTACGCGGCCTGTGTCTGCGCCGTGGGGGAGGGCGAGTTCTCGGTCTGGTTGAGCAGCGCGCCGCCGCTCTGAACATTTCCGGCTCCTGCTGGGGCGGGAGAAAGATGTCCGCGTCTTCCCTGAGGCTGAAAATGCTGGAAGTGCACAGCAGCTCGGCTGGCATCCTTTCTGAAAGAGAAGCTCAGGTTCCTGCCCTGTGTTCCAGATTTCAAACAAACTCGTCTGTAACTCATTTCAGATGCTGGCCTGGCCTGCTGTGTACTTCCTGCATTCCTGGTGGTTTTATTTGCAGCTCCAATGTATGGAGGTGGCCGTAGTATTTGGTTCTCTGCATGTCCTGACAAAGCTAGAGTTTGGGGGGATTTTTCTTTTTTTTTTTGCCCCCCTCTGCCCAGCTACCTGCTCTGGACGTTTGGTTGCCTTATTACAGGTGCATCACTTGCACTTTGTTCAGCTGGTCCGGAGTCATTCTACCACAGCGACCAACTCAGCTACTCATACAGGGAACCACCCTCTGTTCCCATTGTGTGCTAGCCTGCAACAAAGGGAATTTCTCCAGTCGTGAAATAGGAAACTGTTCCCACCATTCAGTAAGGTCACAGCAGATCTTGCAGCTCAACATGACTTTCCTGCGCTATCCCCAGCTACCTCAATTCCCAAGAGTCAATCTTGAATATACTCGACGACTAGACATCCACAGCTCTCTGGGGTGGAGATTTCAAAGATTCACAATGCTCTGACTGAAGAAACATCTCCTCTCCTCAGTCTTAAATAGCCGACCATTTATTCAGAGTCTGTGCCCTGGTGTTCTCGGCTCCAGTCGAGGTGGGAAGGGGACCAAACGCCCTGTCAGAGTCGACCTTGTTCTCCTAATTCTGTATCATCGAATAGATTTAATTCTGTATAATCTAACTAGGTTTAATGAGAAGGATGAGGAATGTGGTTGGTGTGTCTTTAGAATCTCTCAGCAGAGAGAGAGGCTGTGCAGCCCTTTGTCTGTGCTGGCACTTTGCAAGAACTGTCCCAATTTGTCACCCTCTCCTCCTCCACATATTGATACAATTCCCTTTTGAAAATTACAATTGAATGTCACTCTTTCAGACAATGCAATCAAAAGGCAATAATCTCTCCCCCAGTTTCCTCCTTCCTCCCCTTGAGAATTGTATTAAATTGAGACTTTGAGCCGTTTATCTTCATTGGTCCCGACAGCCTCAGCTTTGCTGATACGGGGAGTTGAGAGAGTGCAGGTAAGGTGTGAAAAGCAGCTGGGCAGCGACAGACTGTGTGTGTGAATGTGCTGTGGAAACAGCAGGGCCATTCCCTCTTTACCTGGTGTCTCTCAGCCGTCCACCAGCTGTAGTTCTGAGCTGGTTGGTCGGCCGCTGAAATCCAGGCTGAACTTTCCCATGCCGTGGTGTGACAGGGAGCAGCTGGCTGGAAGCGGAGCTCTCCCTTGGTTCTGATTCTACACTTGTCTTGTGTGCCGGCAGCTTAGCATTAACGATCGTTTAGACCAATCGTTATGCTGACTTTTCAAAACTTTGCCACCTATCATAACCAAGCTCTATTCTGCTGGTTTGCAAATAGGTTTGTTTTGTCTCTTGTGTGTTCCAGGATGGGTTAGCCGTGTGAGTGTGTGTGAGAGGCAGGAAATTGCATCATTCTGTGTATGTGCAGTTGGCACTCTTGTGTGATGTTTTTGCCCCTAATGTTGTTCTTCTCTCCTGAAGGTAGTCAGTCCTGTATGATTACACATCTACAGGCACCTTTCCAGTACTTACCTGACCCATTTTACATAGTCAGCCTGGACGAGGAGTTTTTTGATTTGATCTTTGACCATGTTGGGGAGGGGGGTGCGGGGGGGGGGGGGTGGGGGGGGTGGAATGGGCATCGCCGACTAGCTCACTTCCAGACCTGACCTGTACACTTTCCACTGGAGTGGGGTGGTGGTTACTAAATAGTGTTGTAGCATCAGGAAAGGTGTTCCATCGGTCCTTTCCCCTCCAGTCCGGCAAACAATCTCTCTCCCATCCTCAAAAAGAGCTAAAACTAACCGTTTCTGCACTCCTTGGTTTGAATCTGCAAACCTTGCCCATTCTGTAGGACCGCATAGTGCATCAGGCAGCATATTTTCACATCAAACCAAGAGTCGGCCTTTGTGGGTATTTTGTTCCTCCGCCTCCTTGGCCAGCTGTTCTATATACAATGTCAGACCTGGTAAAACTAAGATGAGTGCTGCCATCGTGTACGAATAGCCCATTCCCTGTGTCGGGTATTTCCTTTTTCAGCCCTTTTCATTTTGGAAGAGAACTGTTTGGCATTTTAGCAACCACTTCAATTCCCTCTTCAAATTTACCCGCTTTCGACATCCATTTGCCTTAATGTATTTTCTGTGCCCCGAATGCCCTTTATGTGGGAGGGGGAATCAAATACTTGTAAGCTTCCCCACGCCCTATCCTTTGTGCTCCTAGTACTAATCGTAAAATAATTAATATCCGCTGCTGATATCAAGGAACACTGTCACAAAAAAACCTTTAGAAAGCATCCAAGAGTCCTAGTCCTTTCTCCCTGCTCAGTGAGGCTGCAGGAGGGGAAAGTTGTCGATGGAAGCAGAGGCCAGGAGCAGCCGATCTGCGTGAGTGTTACCAAGGCCAGTTGCATCGCGTGCAGAGAACGCTTTTGCCAGTGGTAGCGACGGCGACTAACAAGCGTCGAGACATTCGATGTCTGACCGTTTTGTGTGTTTATTTTAAGCCACTTTGAATCTCGCGGAGATTGTAGGTTTGTTGAATGAACTGAAATGCTGTGTCATCTCCCCTCCTCTTTAACAGTTTTGTGCCTGTTGGAAACCCAGCTCCTGTTCCCACCATCGGAGCCAGTGGAAAGTAGCAACTCTCAGACTAGCTTCAGGTTGCATTTTGTGGTAACTGGCGCACCAACTGTTTCTCTTGTCCGTTTTTTTTGTTTCTGTTGGAAGTGTTCCACTTTTCTTTTTGTACCCAACCCCTCCCCAACCCGCCTCCTCCCATTAAGATACTCCCTCCCACTCCACCCCTCCCCTTCCCCCCCCCCCCCCTCCCATAACCTCACCCAATTCTCACTGGGATGTGGTTCCAAATAGGCGCCCTTCCCAAGTGACCCCTCTCCTTTTTTTTCCGTTCAGCGGGTGTCGGCAGCGCGGAGCGACGCGGCGCGGGTCAAGTGCGTGATCTCTCGACACACGCATACGTATGCGAGCGCGCGGGCACACGCACGGTCCGTTCCCCCTCCCACCCACTCCCCTCCCCAAACTCCGCTGCCCCTACCTCCCCGGGGTCTCAGGCCTAATACGGTGGAGAGGTGCCGAGCAAAGGGAGGATATCCCAGGGCGCGCTGACGACCCGGCCGCCGGTTTAACTTCCTGCTCTTGTCCCTTCCCAGTCGCCATTTTCGCCATCGGCTGAGGCTCGAGAGAAAGAGAGAGGGAGAGAGAGACGGAAGTGCAGAGTGTGCACGGAGCCAGAATGTTAGCCACTCCACCGAAAACAGAAATTAAGCTGACTGCTGCGTGGCGACGTGTGTAAGAATCTGATCGCAATCTAAGGAGGACTCCAGTGGGAGGCTGCCGCCTTGTCAGCTCCGGGAGACAGGTGTTCCCGTTTGTGTGCAGTTCCACAAAATCTTGCATCCGTGTAGTTCCTTTTAACGCAGTAAAGCTTCCCGTGGCGTTCGGTGGTTGCGAGTGTCGATCTGAACCTAATGACGAGCCGCAGAGAGCAGAATTAGTACGGCCGGCCTAAAGCTTGGTCAGAGAGCTGGGTGCTAAGGAGCGCAGGCCATAGGGAGTTCGCCAAGTTACAGATTCAAGGCTACTGAAAGCACAGCCCGCAATGGTGGGATGATGGAGATCAGAAATGCGCATTACACCAGAGTTTGGGGAAGCACAGAGATCTTGAAGATCGTAGGACTGGAAGAGGTTTATAAAAATGGGGAGGGGGCCCTGATGCAATTTGACCCTTAAGAACGAGAATTTTATAATGGAGACATTGCTGGGACTGGAGCGGTGTAGATTATTCGCAAGCATGGGCAAAAATGGCTTGGTGCCGGTTAGGACGCAGGTAGGTCAGATCCAGTTCCTGGAGGGTGGGGTGCCTGCTAGGGGAGTGTTGGTTACAGGGGGTGACAAAAAGCATCCCGAGTTCTCTATGAACCTGATCAGTGAACGTGCTCGCTGTTTATTCAGTCAGATTTCATTGTGGCTTCACCAGAAATGTCTCCCCAGCTGTGGTTGCTGGCTAAGCGAACAGGAGCAGAAACCCCAGCTCAGCTTTTCCGTCCTTCATTTTGATAAACCCCCCCCCCCCCAGACAGATTGCTATAAACACGTCTCCCACTCCAAAATGTCCCCCTTCCACCCCCATCCCCACTCCGCCAAACCTGTCGATGCTAAACGATCCTGGGTGACTACCTTACTCCAGAAACTGAGCAACTGGAGGGAGGCAGGCAAGGAAGTAAAATATTAAAAATAAATACAGTTTTTCTATCATCTGTCTTTCCTCTTCCTCCTTTTTCCCCATCCAAACCCCCCCCCTACCCCCTTCCAGGTCTTGTACTTTTTTTTGGAAAGAAAGATGCCAGGCAGAGTGTTAAAACTGGCAGTGAATGTAGCCTGAAAGCCGCTCGCGTTTGCGAGTTGTGTGCGTACTCCTCCTGTGGCGAACAGCGTGTCTTTGAACAGTCTGTGATGTGCTTCCTTTTACAGGTTTGGTAATACCCGTTGATGAGAACCGCGGTTCCCCCTTGGTGTGTACACAAACTCGGGTCGTACGTTGTGCGGATTACACTCACCGTCGGGATATAGCGCGGAGGACACCGGGGGAAAATGCTATCTGTATACCTAAATATTGATGGTTCACTTTTATAAAAAAAAAACTAAAATTCAATTTTCTTTCATTTCCCACGATGATCTGTGACCGTTTTGCATTTTTTTTGAAGTTCTGTATGTTGTTTCCCCCTTCCCCCCCCCCCCCCCCCCCCAAACCTCACCCTTCCCTTCCTCTCCTCCCCACACTTACAAAGAGAATAAAATCTTTTTAGTTTTGTGTTACCGGTAACTGTTTTGTGATGGTTGAGCTCTGTCTGACTTGGAATTACCTCTAGAATAAACACGTGCGTGGCTGCAATATAGCTACCCTTCCTTGTAGTACCCTGCAATAAAGGATCAGTATTTGACCTGACACCGAGTCCGTGTAAAAATGGTTTTTAATGCCAGCCTTATTTTTGGAGGGAAACGTGTGGCAGTTTCCATGGGCAGAGAAACGGGATGATGGTCGCCTGACCTGGAAGTAATCACAACCCAGCTAGCACACGTGGAAGTTCAATGTGCCAACAGTCTTGCATCTCTTGACCTCTGCTCATTCTGTTCCCTATAAACTGTCATCTGACAAATTGAGCTTCCAATCTTGTTAGTTTGGGTGATAGTATTTCTACTATCTTCATCAAAAGTTGCCTGTTCTGCTCCTGGCGATTGAAATGGGGGTGGGGTGGAGTTCCCACACTCAGTTCTCCTGTGATTGAGGACAGCTTGCGCCCTGCTCCAATGGAACTTGCCAGTGTGCATTCTGCATACTCTGTCACATATGCAGCTTTGGTTCAGGCAAATGAGTTAGGTGCATTCTCTCTCTTTTGATTGGTCACAAGTCAGCAGCGTCGTTTGACTTCTTCTGGGATGCTTTGAGGACACCCCCAAATTTCAGCATCTCCGCCTGTTCCTGTGTTCTGAGCACTTGTTTCAGGGGTTTGGAGAGCTGCTGCTGATATGATGGGCCAGTTGGCCTCCTCCTGTGCGGTAGCGATACTGTGACATTGTGTTAGATCATGGCTGATCTGTATTTTGAAGTCCTGTTGACTTTCCTTGGTTTAACATCCTTTCCCAATGGAAATCCATTCATGTCAGTTTTTAACTGGACCCCCAGCTTTTTGGTGGAGAGTTCCAGATTTCCATTGTCCTCTTGTGAGAATAAGTCATCAGCACTGAATGGCTTGGCTCTAGTTTTAAGGTTGTGTCTCTTGTGGACTGACACCTCCCTGGAGGAAGTAGTCTCACCTGTCAAATGCTAACTTTCTACCTCAATTAGGTTAGAAACATAGACAGTAGGAGCAGTAGGTGGTTTGAGCCTGTTTCACTATTCATTTTGATTATGGCTTCTCCTCTATCTCAATGCCATGCTGACCCATACTTAATGCCTTAGGAAATCTTTTTCCTCAGTATATTGTGATTTGGTCTCCACAGCCTTCTGTGGTAGAGAATTTCAGAGGTTCACCACCCTTGAGTGAAGCGGTGTCACAGTGCTTAGCTCTGCTGCCCTTCAGCGCCACGGACCCGGGTTCAATTCCTGGCTTGGGTCACTGTCTGTGTAGAGTTTGCATGTTCTCCCCGTGTCTGTGTGGGTTTCCTCCGGGTGCTCCAGTTTCCTCCCACATTCTGAAAGACCGTGCTGGTTAGGTGCATTGACCCGAACAAGCGCCGGAGTGTGGCGACGAGGGGAATTTCACAGTAACTTCATTGCAGTGTTAATGTAAGCCTTCTGACGAATAAATAAACTTTAAGCAGTTTCTCCTTATCTGAGTCTTAAATGCCTACCCCATATCCTGAGTCTGACTACCCCCAGCTATGGGGAGCATCATCCCTTCATCCAGATCCCGTCAGCAATTTTATACCTTTTGAATAGATGATCTCTCATTTTTCCCAAATTCCAGTGAATACAGGCCCTGTTAACCCAAACTCTCCTCGCTTTGCAATCATGCCATTCCAAGAATCAGTCTGGCAAATTGAAACTTCACCGTTCTGGTGAACCATCATTGCATTCCCCTCTGGCAAGTATATCCTTTCTTAGACTAAAACCACACAATACTCCAGGTGTTTCTTCTATCCTCAAGGTTAAGCTGCACAGGAGGTGGTCTGAGTGGAAGTCACTTCATGTAGTAAAATGCAGGTTTAGGCTCCTTATTTCCACAGAAAAGACGTAGCAAGTAGCTGCAATGTGATATCACTAAGATATTTGCTGAATTACCAAGAGGGAGGGCAACCCTTGCAATTGGCAATGCAGCACTACCTCCATCACTGGGAAGGTGGAAGGAATTTTTAACGAGAAGATCATGTGAGGAATGACTTGCTCTTGCTGTGAGATTGTGTCAGAGAGCTATAGGTACATGTCTGACTAATGTACATCAGTACACATACATCTGGCAGAAAGGAAGCAGCAACATTTGCCTTAGTGATGTACCAAGTAATTATATTCCTGCACGAATCAAATATGTGGAACAAGCTCCTACAAGAACATCCTGCAACAGGGACTTTGTTTATAAAGTTACAAAGCTTCAGGGGGACATTTACCTAATGTTGACTCGCAGTCAAGAAATGCTCGTAAAATTTTACTGCATAACCCATGAACACTGCACATAATGGAGTTTTAAAGATTCATTCATGAATGGGCCAGGATTTATTACCCATTCCTGAGGGCATTTAAGTGTTGACCACATTGCTGTGCATCTGGAGTCTCCTAGTCCTGACCAGGTAAGGATGACATATTTCCTTCCCTAGAGGGCATTAATGAACCAGATGGGTTGAAATGACAATGATCATATTTAATTCCAGATTTTTTTTTACTGAATTCAAATTCACCATCTGCCCTGGTGGGATTCAAACCCAGGTCCCCAGACCGTTACCCAGAATCTCTGGATTACTAGTCCAGCGATGATACCATCACGCCACTGCCTCCTTATGTCAGTGTTTTGATCTATGAAGCAAGTACATTGCACATAAGAGCAAAGTAAACAACTTTTGTTTGGCAAATATCAGCCATCGTCTATTAATCATCTCAATGTTCTCAAACTCTGAGAGACTGTTAATGCAAGTCAGGAGCTAATCATATCACATAATTAGGATAAGAGATTCAGGGTATGCAATGGGGGACAAATTTGGCAGTAACATTATCTGTATCGCGTGAACAATGGTAACACTGAAACGAGCACAAAATCTGCAGAATCACAGCAATTATCTCAAGTGGTTTTGATGTGTTCTTAAATTGCTTTGGTTAGATAAGCAGGGCGGATGTTATTCAACAGAGCTGCATACTACAGTTTGGATGACTTAGCAAGTGATGCTAGATTAAAAGTTTCTTAGTGTTACAAGTAGACTTACATTAACACTGCAATGAAGTTACTGTGAAAATCCCCTAGTCACCACACTCCGGCGTCTGTTCGGGTAACACTGAGGGAGAATTTAGCATGGCCCAATGCACCTAACCAGCACGTCTTTCAGACTGGGAGGAAACCAGAGCACCCACAGGAAATCCATGCAGACACGGGGAGAACATACAAACTGAAGGAGGAAATTTTCCAGAAAACCATATTTGTATCATCAAACATATTTTTATTGGACTAATTGGCACCACTCATAACGGGCCAACAATGCAGAGGGGCACCCCCGGATGGATATTCGATCGGGTCTCCCCCTGCACAGCTGAGAGACTCACGAATTTCAGAAACTGCGGGAGATCCCTAATCTGCCTAGCAACAGCCTGTAGCTGCATTTTAAACTGGCCAAGGAAGATCAAGATCCCTATGAAACGAGACAGAGAGTGGGTTATCAAAACCAAGCTATCACTGAAATATTACCAATTCGGCCAAGGCAGACATAAAAATCTGATAAACTAAGAGATAAGGATAAAAGGTTAAGAATGAAATACCCCAGACACCCAACAGGACAGGATGACATTAACACTCAATCTCACAAGCAGGAAACACAGACACGGAACAATAGGACCAATTTAAATAAGAAGACACATAGAGATAGTAATGGGAAACGCATTTAGACACCGGGGCAGGACCAAGTAATCCCATTAACACGAACACACACCATACAAATGCTAATCCATGAAACTTCCTAGGGACTTTTGAAACTGACAGACCACTTTATACATATTGTAAAAAGATGCATAATCAAATGTTCCCGCTCAAATTTGGAGCCCTATAAAGATCCAGGGCTGATGTAATCCAATTGAGATCAACGTGGCCAAGCCACTGTTTCTGAGCTGGCTACGGGGGTCTCCCTAGGATCCTAGTAAATTGTACAATAAAGACACGCTTTGAACCTTGATTTGTGACTCGGCTTCTATTCTGCACTGGTAAGGGATATTTCCCTACAACAAAATGGCGTAGTCAGCAGGATTTGATATCTGACTTCTGACTGATGGCCACAGTTTGAAAGTCGGAATCAAATTTAAACGAATCTGATACAAATCCAGAGCAGTCAGAGGCGAGTGCAGGTCTCCGTTCAAAGTGAGGTACCTTTAAGGGTTAGGGTTTGTCTGTTTTGAGTATTGTTGTCTTGTAGAACTGTATAATCTTGCCTAAGTTTTAAATTGAAACAGAAGTCCGCACTAAAGAGGTACAGGTCAGAACAACCGCGTGGAAGAAGGTAAGTAACTTTTAACTTTAATAGGAGTAAAGGACCAGAGGTAAAGATAACAGGTTTTGGGCTATTTGATAACAGGAATTAAGACTAATATAAAGATAAGTACCGCATGCAGAACTAATTGGTGTAACTAACCCAGGATTGTAAATGAAACCGCTGTCTGTGCCAAGGCAATAGGACAAGGGAGTGCTTGACTCAAGGTGCCCTACCCTAAACTGGACGTTAAGAGGAGAAATCTCCCACGCTAAGGTTGGGTTTTGAAGCGGGCGCTAAGAGAGACAGGCACTCAGGGTGCAAGGCACGGACAGTGTAAATCGGGTAACAACACTGACTCTGAAGGGACGAACAACCTCAGAGTCGATACAGTTACTAACTATAACAGGGGCTTTGATAACAGAGTACAGGTGTGTAAGTGTTGAGGAAAAGTGGACCCGATCCATCCTGACCAAGAGACACGACGACGGAGGATCCATTAGGGACCCGGGCGGAGTTTGATAACCTTGTTCGTCTGTAGGGAACACCACAGCCCATAGCAGGATACCCGGTTTTGGGGGGTAACGGATCAACCCTGCTAGTGGGGGTGGTGGCCGAGCGGGAGGCGTTGTACTTAGAGGGGCTGGGAACAGGGGCGGACAAACCCACTAAACAACCAGCACACATCCCAATAAGACAACACAAAATAGTCCAAGCGTGAGGTGTCAGGAATAGTTGGGGGAGCCCAGGGGAAAGAGACCCACTGGAACCTCACTACGAGGCTCTACAGCAATACAGACGGTGCTGGGGCAGTATCAGTGACAGGAGTTGAGGCACTTTTACTGTAGCAGCCAGCATACGGGGGTTGCAGGACTGCTAGACAGAAAAATGGCAGACCACGTTGTTAAGGGAGAAACTGCAGTAGCTCTCATTTTAAAGTATCTGTTAGCCAGAGAAGCGATTGTTGCAAAGATGAAACGGAATGGGTGGAACGCATCACAAACTTTAGAAGATCAAAGAAAGTGGGTAGACGGAGTTAAACGGGACAAAACAAAAGTAATGGGAGTAATATTAGTGACCCAGTTAGCTGGACTAATTGAGGAAGTAAATGCCTCTATGGAGGAGAGACACAAAGAGACAGAGCAAATTAAAGTATTACAGGAGAGAGTGAGGGAATTAGAATACAGAAACCACACTGCGGAGATAACGCAGAGATCAGAGGAAACGGACCCTCGGCGCCCATACGAGTCAGTGCAGAAACATACAGCCACTCCAGCATCAAAAGAAAACATAGACAATTATAATCTAGCGCCAGTCACGAGAGGAGGGACGTTAGCACAACCAAAGGCAACCTATAAGCCTTTTACGCCAGGGGAAAGGCAGCAGATGGATAGGAGAGATCTTAGTTTTTGTATTTCAGTGTGTTTGTGAGATCTGGTAGCTTGTCGAATGTAGGTGGTTGTTGTTGTAATTAGATTGAGAGCAGGGAGCTCTTTGTTCCTGTGGAATGTTTGCTACAGGCAGTGGGTGCAGTACATTGCACCTTGGTTTAGCCTCAGGGGGGCTGGGAGAGTGTTAAAACTGTAAAGATTCAAGTGATAGGATTTCTTGAATTTACTTCTGCTTTGAGTCAATTACAGTTTGGAAGAAAGAAGAATAAAAGCGATTGTCTTAATCAATGTTCAGTATTCTCTTTGAATGTTTTACACTCATCCCAGTCTGAAATGATAAGTTTGAATGAAAAGGATGTACTGTGGAATGACTTTTGGAAGCTTCCATGTGTATATATGTGTGTGTGTTTAAACAAAGTGGTTGCGTGAATGCTTTGTTGTTGTTTGTTTTAATGTTAAGAAAGGATTTAAACCTTGGAAGGAAGCATGTGCTCTTTCCTTTGTCTTGAAGTAGAAATTATAAGAGTTAGTTGAGGAGTTAAGAGAAGAAAATAAGTTATTTTGTGGAAAGGTAGAAAAGCAGGAACAAAAGACTGAGGTCTATGAATTAGTTTAAAGTGTATCAAGTCAGTGAAATACAGTATTAATCGCAGAATATCGCGATTTGCGAACGTCAGATAGTTTAGTATTCGGAACTAGTTAAAATTATGTACTGCCGTCGGAATTTCATGAGCCATCAAGGTTCAAGGTTTGCCAAATATAAAAGCACTGCAAAGCTTAAAACCTAGCCAGTTAAGAAACCAAAATGTTCCTAATCAAATAACTGGTATGTATTGTACCTGCTTTGATTTTGATTCGGCGCCTGTTACTTTTCCTAGAGTGCGGGGGTTTCGATCTGGAGCTCAGTTTAAAAAAAAGAAACGGCTTAAATTAAAAGGGTTTGGATATCACGGGTACGATGTGTAAAGTGGTATGATACAACTGCCGCTTGATTATTTTTATTATACAGTATAGCACTGCCATATAGACACAAGAATAACATCAAATCCTGAAAAGCCTTAACCAACTTTGTATGATATATTCATATACTATATTGGGTATTGATAAAGACATAATTATTTTGTGAAGTACTGTGGTGTAGCGCTTGCACGCAAACAAATGATCAAATTAGAGATAGTGTAAGAGTACATCATATAAAGATCGGAGCTGTATGGCATGTGATTTTAATGGGGAAAGCGATGTCTTTTGATAAGATTACAGACAAATGAATGGATGTCCAATTGCAGCCAAAAAGGGCCAGTACAAAGTGTTATTTAATTCACACTAAGCTTGCTATGGATGGGGGATGCCAATTCAAGTTGATTCGGACCAGGGAACACATTTCACAGGAAAGGTTCTGAAAAACATTTGCCAACTATTAGGAATAAAACAAAAAATTTCACATCCCCTATCACCCACAAAGTTCCGGGATGGTGGAGAGGATGAATCGGACTCTAAAAATAACAATGGCAAAAGCAATGCAATCCTCAGGTAGAAATTGGACAGAAGTCCTACCTGCAGTTCTGATGAGGCTTAGGGCGACCACAAATCGAACTACCGGCTTGACTCCATACGAGCTGATGACCGGGCGAGCAATGCACTTACCCGAAAACATTATTACAGGCTGGACAGATGTGGGTCCGATAAAAGATAGGATCCGACAATACATCCGAGACCTTAGCACCCAATTGAAGGGGATGCGCCGGTCCGTAATTTCTAATCAGGCACAGGTCGACGCAGAGGGGGACTCAGAAATATTACCAGAAGTCCCAAAAGCCGGGAGCCGGGTATTAACAAAAGTGCTTCCTGCAAAACCAGGATTTGCCCCAAGATGGCACGGACCTTACGAGGTCATTATTAGCGGAGATACCTGTGCCTGTATAGATATAAGGGGACAAGGGGTCTGGAAACACTGGACCCAATTGAAACTATATGAGGACAAATGAACTAAAAAATACCGTTTTGCTCATTCAACTTCCACAGGAACCAGGACCAGATCTACTATCAAGACGTCGGAACCAACTACTTTTAATTTGATTGCCTGTTTATTTTCTGTATATACTGTAATTGTAAAATACTGTTGGAAAAAAAAAGAGCGATATGGGAACAGGGACATATCTGATAATAACCCTGACCATTGTAAATACACTCCAACATATGGGGGTTAGGGGAGCAGAACCACCAATCATGGAAGGAAACCTATTCCTGAAAACACACATCCAGATCTATGGGAATAGGACCGCTTGTTACCCCTCAGCGCGATCAGTAAACTCCCTATTCATCGCAACACCAGGGTGGCTCCCACAAGAGTTATTCACTATTGACACATCGGGGGCACCCTGCAAAGAACATATTGGGTACTTTAAGCAAGGGATACAAGGAAGGTGTGTAGAGCTCACTGAGCCGGGAATTCTAAGGGGGACGGGACCCCAACCGGAGGAGACACTTGGGAACTACCCACAATGTTTTAAGGGAGAGGGATGGGGGTGCGTGCATGCCTTTGTCCCTAAAAATGATTCGTGCGCTGAGGCACATTGTGCTCTCCAGGAGTGCCGGGTCCGGGAAGGACACTTCACCTGTGACTGCAAGCAACAGAAATGCATTGCAGTCACCGCGGGTAGGCAGCTTATGTGTGGCAAGTGCAACAGCACCCACGTAAGCTCAGCCTCAGGGACATATCCATTTGATTCTCACCAAGAGGTACAATCAAGTGGACAGTCCAGGGGGAGGGAAGGTTCCACAAGATGGGGCCATGCGGTCAAACGACCCCGGGGTAATGCATGTTATCGGGTTAAAGACGGGTACGTGTTTTTATTTAAAAATGTATATATGACGGCCACAGACAGGCCTCCAAGGTTCTTTTCCGTAGGGACAATCAGACCTCTCACGGTTCCGTGCCCAAGCGAAGGGCATGTCCAGAAACGCATAGTGACCAGGGCCATCAGCGCAGAATTTTGCTCCGACTGGCAGGCCCCTGTCACATTAGGATCTTCTTTGGGGTATGGATTTCTGGGGACACTATCCCTGGGAGGCGCCGCAGGGGTGCTCAGTGCCAGTAATAGGAACTTCTTCATATGTGGACTGACCATTTTAGGAAACAACACCCTACAAGCATTAGGCGCAATTGACCAAGAACTCGCAGAACTCAGACTATACACACAACAAACGAGATATGCGGTGGACTATCAGCTAGCCAGACAAGGGGGGGTATGCACCATCATCAAGGAAAAATGCATCACATACGTACACGACGAGACACTAAACATAACAGCAGCCATGTCCGGGATACAAAAGCAATTGGATAACTTTAAACAGGGGTTAACAGGGACTGATGGGTGGTTAGGATGGCTGTTTAACACAGTTTGGGGAGCATATATTATGAAGGGATTGATCCTAGTAGTAGCCATCCTGTTCACACTCTGCCTTGGCCTAACCTGTATTAAAGTGATATGTGCAAATATTACATCAGGAATGCTACCCACTGCCAGTATCCAGATGCAAGAACTTAACA
This sequence comes from Mustelus asterias, assembly GCF_964213995.1. Lineage (NCBI taxonomy): Eukaryota > Metazoa > Chordata > Chondrichthyes > Carcharhiniformes > Triakidae > Mustelus > Mustelus asterias. The sequence continues at coordinate 18,169,769 of NC_135808.1, read as the reverse complement.
ACGACCCAGAAGAGGAGGAACAACGGCAAGGACAACAGCTGTACAAATCACTGTTCCTCTGAAGGTCGTCCATGGGGGGTCAGCCATGAATGGCACCCCCTGGACGAGAGGAGGGACTGAAGGAGGAAATTTTCCAGAAAACCATATTTGTATCATCAAACATATTTTTATTGGACTAATTGGCACCACTCATAACGGGCCAACAATGCAGAGGGGCACCCCCGGATGGATATTCGATCGGGTCTCCCCCTGCACAGCTGAGAGACTCACGAATTTCAGAAACTGCGGGAGATCCCTAATCTGCCTAGCAACAGCCTGTAGCTGCATTTTAAACTGGCCAAGGAAGATCAAGATCCCTATGAAACGAGACAGAGAGTGGGTTATCAAAACCAAGCTATCACTGAAATATTACCAATTCGGCCAAGGCAGACATAAAAATCTGATAAACTAAGAGATAAGGATAAAAGGTTAAGAATGAAATACCCCAGACACCCAACAGGACAGGATGACATTAACACTCAATCTCACAAGCAGGAAACACAGACACGGAACAATAGGACCAATTTAAATAAGAAGACACATAGAGATAGTAATGGGAAACGCATTTAGACACCGGGGCAGGACCAAGTAATCCCATTAACACGAACACACACCATACAAATGCTAATCCATGAAACTTCCTAGGGACTTTTGAAACTGACAGACCACTTTATACATATTGTAAAAAGATGCATAATCAAATGTTCCCGCTCAAATTTGGAGCCCTATAAAGATCCAGGGCTGATGTAATCCAATTGAGATCAACGTGGCCAAGCCACTGTTTCTGAGCTGGCTACGGGGGTCTCCCTAGGATCCTAGTAAATTGTACAATAAAGACACGCTTTGAACCTTGATTTGTGACTCGGCTTCTATTCTGCACTGGTAAGGGATATTTCCCTACAACACAAACCATGACCCAATCCGGGAATCAAACCTGGGTCCCTGGTTCAGTGAGGCAGCAGCAGTGCTAACCACTGTGCCACCATGCCTAATTGACTAGGGGACAATAATAGTCTGCAGCTCACTTCATTGGGTTTAAAAGAATTCCACATTATGGGGTCAAAACTGAGTCATGCCGAGGGAGCCTGGAGTCCAGACAATGGAGACGGGCACAGCTTGATGGGCGACTGGTGAAGGAATATTGGGCTGTATCCAAAGTAAGGACAAGTAATATTGATTATGCCAACTTTTGTAAACTAGTTCTTTGACAAATGAACTATATTGGTGTAAGTCTTGAAACATTAAATTTTCCTTCTGTGAATTAAAATTATAGACAGCTTGTTTCCTAGTTGGGAAATAGGAGCAGAAGTAGACCATCCGGCCTCAAGCCTGCTCTGCCATTCATTTAGGTCATAGCTGATCTGTTTATGTTTCAAATTTTGCATTCACATCTACCCCCAATAACCTTTGATTGCTTTGCCTGACACAAATTATCTACCTATGCCTTAGTTATTCAGTGAGCCCACCTGAGGCAGAGTTCCAAAGTTGCACAGCCTTCAGAGAAAAAAAACTGCTACTCCTCTCTATCCTACAAGGGCAGCCCCTCATTTTAAAACATAAATAGATCTATTTATCTATTTCTCCCTGGTTCTGATCTCAACCAAAACAGGGAACGAACTTTCCATGTCCACCCTATCAAGACCGCTTAGGATCTTGTGTACTGCAGTCAAGTCACCCCTCACTCTTCGAAACTCCAGTGCAAACTAAACCGAGTCTATCCAACCTTGTCTCATAAGGTAATCCGTTCATTCCAGGTATCAATCTAGTGAACCACCTCCAAGGCATCCTTCCTTAAATAAGGAGAACAAAATTGTACACATTATTTGAAATGTCTCACCAGTGCTCTCTGGAACTGAAGCATAACATCCGAACTTTTATGTTCAATTTCTGTCCTAAGGATAGGATTCCTTTAGCCTTCTTTACTTATTGTACCTGCGTACTAACCCATTGTGACTCACGCATTAGAACACCAAAATCCCTTTGTTCTCGAATGTTTATCAAGGGAAAAGATGTGCGATTTACCCAGCGAAAACCAAATATTTCACGCATACGGTAAGGTTTCAATTTGCACCATGCACAAACTTGCCATTCCAAATGGCAACACCTCCACCACATCATCTAATGGCTTCTGGCAGCTTCGTCATAGCTATGCAAAAAAAAGGTGTACAGCTTTCCCAAAAGTACTCATGGTGGCAGTCTCTCTGAAGCAATGCCAGAGCAGGAACGACGGTGGAAAACTAGCCTCTCCGAGCCTAACATGAGTGGCGTGGAACACATCTCAAATTTCCCTTTGTCACGTGGGGGTAAAGTGGGAGTGAGTGGATGGTAGAGGGAAAGTCTGCAATCTCCTCCAGGTCACTTACTCGTGCAGTGATCCCAGGGTTAAGACCAGCAACAGGTTATATGACAGTCAAGAAATGCTTGCTGGCTGTCGATCTAACAGTCCCATAGATTCACAGTCATTTGGCCACAGGTTGCATGAACCGAACTTCAGTGTTAGCGCAGCTTTAACCTGGCACCGGGGCTTTCTCCTGCACTACCCCCGTTAGCCCATTCTGTGTGTTCATCGCTCTGAAAGAGTAAGGGAAAGGCAAGGTGTGGTCTTGACCTGCTGCTGTAGTAGAGGACACACGAGCAAGAGCTGATTGGTAAGTAGAAATGTCGGGTAAGTAATCATTTTATTGCTTGTAGTCTCAGAGCAGGTTTATAGTTTGTAACGGTTATATTCGGTAGTAATGGGGAGCAGGAAAGAAGGGCCCTAGGGAATTGGATTTAATCTGAAACGAAACATCTTTCAATAGTTTAATGTAAAGGGATAAGAAATGACAGGGGAGCTCCAAGCCGTGGTCTGCCCTTCGTGCTCCATGTGAGAGACCAGGAACGTTTCCAGTGCCCGCGGCCAGCATGTGTGCAGGAAGTGTCTCCAGCTGCACCTTGTGGAAGCCCGAGTTTTGGAGACTGGGAATACTGTGGAGCATCCATGAGGCGGAGAGTATCGTGGATAGCACATATAGAGAGGTGGTCACACACCGCAGGCTCAGACTCCACAGGCAGGAATGTAATGGGTGACCACCAGGCAGAGCAAGAGAGCTAGGCAGGCAATGCAGGAATCTTCTGTGGCTATTCCCCTGCAAAGTTCCCCTACTATTTTGGATATTGTTGAGGGGAATGGCCTTTCAGGGGAAAACAGCAACAAGCAAATCCATTGCACCGTGGTTGGTTCTGCTGCAGAGGGGAGGAGTAAAACATGTGGGAATGCAATAGTTATAGGGGATTCAATTGTAAGGGAAATAGACAGGCGTTTCTGTGGCCGCAAACAAGACTCCAGGATGGTATGTTGCCTGCCTGGTGCGAGGGTCAAGGATGTCTCGGAGCGGCTGCAGGACATTCTGAAGGGGGAGGGCGAACAGCCAGTGGTCGTAGTCCACGTTGTACTAACAACATAGGTAAATAAAGGGATGAGGCCCTAAAAGCCCAGAATATAGGGAGCTAGGAAGCAATCTGAAAAGTAGTACCTCAAAGGTAGTGATCTCTGAATTACTACCAGTGCCATGTGAAAAAGCAGGATACATAGGATGAATATGTGGCTGAAAAGATGGTGTGAGGGGGAGGGTTTCAGATTCCTAGGGTATTGGGACCGGTTCTGGGGGACGTGGGACCCGTACAAACTGGACGGGTTACATATGGGCAGGATCAGGACTGATGTCCTTGGGGGATACTTGCTAGAGTGGTTGTTGGGGTTGGGGGGGGTGGGGGGAGAGGGTGTAAACTAATATGGCAGGGGGATGGGAACCTTTGCAAGGATTCAGAGCAGGGAGAATTAAGAAGAAGAGGAAAACACAGTAAGGAGAATAAGGGAAGTGATAGGCAGAGAAATCAAGGGCCAGAGTCAGATAAGGACCAAGTAAAAACTAGTAGGAAAGGGAAAATAAATGTTAAAAGTGCCCGCCTTGAGGTTTGGTAGCTGAATGCTCGGAGCTTCCAAAACAAAATGGATGAATTAGTTGCACAGATAGATGTAAAGCGGTATGATGTATTTGGCATTACGGAGACATGGCTCCAAGGTGAACAAGGATGGGAACAATTCAGTGTTTAGGAAGGACAGATGGAAAGGAAAAGGTGGTGGAGTTGCATTGTTGATATCATTAAAGATGATATTGATGCAATATTGAGGAAAGATATTGGCATAGATGATGTGGAATTTGTAAGGGTTGAGTTAAGAAACAACAAGAGGCAAAAAATATTAGTGGGGATGGTATACAGACCACCAAACTCATGGTAATGTTGGGAAAAGCATCAGACAGGAGATTTGTTAAAGGAACATCTGTGATTATGGGCAACTTTAACCTGTGTATAGATTGGGAGAGTCAAATTAGTCACAGTACAATAGAGGAGGAATTTCTGGAGTGCATACAGGATGGTTTTCTGGAGCAATATATTGAGGAACCAACGAGGGAGCAGGCCACCTTGGACTGGGTATTGTGCAATGAGAAAGGATTAGTTGGCCATCTAGTTGTGAGGGAACCCTTGGGGAAGAGTGACCATAATATGGAAGAATTCTTTGTGGATAAGGCGGATAATGATGTGGTTGATTCTGAGACCAGAGTCCTGAATCTCAGTAAAGGTAACTATGATGGTATGAGGCATGAATTGCCCATGATGGACTGGGAAACATTACTGAAAGGAAAGACAGTGGACGGGCAATGGCAGGCATTTAAAGAATGAATGGGTGAACTCCAGAAGTTATTTATTCCTGTTTGACACAAGAGTGGTAGGGGAATTGTGGCCAAACCATGGCTTACAAGGGCAATTAGGAGGACAAGGGAGATGGAATACAGGAAAGAGATAGAGAATCTGGTGAATTGGTGCAACGACAATAATCGCTCCCTCAATGTCGACAAAATGAAGGAAATAGTCATCGACTTCAGGAAGTGTAGTGGAGGACATGATCCTGTCTATACCAATGGGGACAAAGTAGAAATAGTTGAGAGCTTCACATTTTTAGGTGTCCAGATCATCAACAACCTGGTCCCCCCATGCCGATGCTAGAGCAACGCCTCTACTTTCTCAGGAGACTAAGGGAATTTGGCATGTCAGCTACGATTTTCACCAACTTTTACAGATGCACCATAGAAAGCATTCTTTCTGGTTGTATCACAGCTTGGTATGGCTCCTGCTCTGCCCAAGACCGCAGGAAACTACAAAGGATTGTGAACAGAGCCCAGTCCATCACTCAAACCAGCCTCCCATCCATTGACTCCGTCTACACTTCCTGCTGCCTCGGAAAAGCAGCCAGCATAATTAAGAACCCCACACCCCGGACATTCTCTCATCCACCTTCTTCCATTGGGAAAATGGTACAAAAGTCTGAGGTACAAAAGTCTCACTATAAGAAGGATGTGGAAGCGCTGGAAAGAGTGCAGAGGAGATTTACCAGGATGCTGCCTGGTTTGGAGGGTAGGTCTTATGAGGAAAGGTTGAGGGAGCTAGGGCTGTTCTCTCTGAAGCGGAGGAGGCTGAGGGGAGACTTAATAGAGGTTTATAAAATGATGAAGGGGATAGATAGAGTGAACGTTCAAAGACTATTTCCTCAGGTGGATGGAGCTATTACAAGGGGGCATAACTATAGGGTTCGTGGTGGGAGATATAGGAAGGATATCAGAGGTAGGTTCTTTACGCAGAGAGTGGTTGGGGTGTGCAATGGACTGCCTGCAGTGATAGTGGAGTCAGACACTTTAGGAACATTTAAGCGGTTATTGGATAGGCACATGGAGCACACCAGGATGATAGGGAGTGGGATAGCTTGATCTTGGTTTCAGATAAAGCTCGGCACAACATTGTGGGACGAAGGGCCTATTCTGTGCTGTACTGTTCTATGTTCTATGACATGTACCAACTGACTCAAGAATAGCTTCTTCCCTGCTGCCATCAGATTTTTGAATGGACCTACCTCACCCTAAATTGATCTTTTTCTACACCCTAGCTATGACTGTAACACTACATTCTGCACTCTCTCCTTCTCTATGAACGGTGTGCTTTGTCCGTTAGCGCACAAGAAACAATACTTTTCACCTGTATACTAATACATGTGACAATAATAAATCAAATAAGTCAAAAATAAAATTTGAGATAGTGCCAGATTAAAGTAAGAAGCATACAATTGGCAAGGAAAAGCAATAGGCCTGAGGATTGGGAGCAGTTTAAAATTCAGCAAAGGAGGTGTTTGAGAAATGTCAAATAATCAGGGATTTTAGACACTAATAAAACTACCAGCACTGAGTGGAATAACTCCAGATTAGATAGACTAACGGGTTTATGTGTCTGCATAAAGGCACATATCATAGTAAGAGATTTGAACAAGTATTTCTGATTTAAACATATATTTTGGATTTTAAAATATATTTTTTAAGTAATCTGTACACTTTAGCCAAAGGCAGGCTGCTCCAGAGCATCATGGGATGAATACTGAGAGAGACAAACCATATTCTTTGGAATAATGAAAGCACAAATTGTGTATATTATTATCAGCATAAGTTACGGACAGTATGGCTTCCCAAAGCCATAGTATTTTGATTTGATTTGATTTGATTTATTGTCACATGTATTAACATACAGTGAAAAGTATTGTTTCTTGCGTGCTATACAGACAAAGCATACCGTTCATAGAGAAGGAAAGGAGAGAGTGAGAGTGTAGTGTTACAGTCATAGCTAGGGTGTAGAGAAAGATCAACTTAATGCAAGGTAAGTCCATTCAAAAGTCTGACAGCAGCAGGGAAGAAGCTGTTCTTGCATCGTTGGTACGTGACCTCAGACTTTTGTATCTTTTTCCCAAAGAAAGAATGTAGAAGAGAGAATGTCCGGGGTGTGTGGGGTCCTTAATTATGCTGGCTGCTTTGCCGAGGCAGCGGGAAGTGTAGACAGAGTCAGTGGATGGGAGGCTGGCTTGCGTGATGGATTGGGCTACATTCACGACCTTTTCTAGTTCCTTGTGGAATTGGGCAGAGCAGGAGCCACACCAAGCTGTGATACAACCAGAAAGAATGCTTTCTATGGTGCATCTGTAAAAGTTGGTGAGAGTCATAGCGGACATGCCAAATTTCCTTAGTTTTCTAAGAAAGTAGAGGCGTTGGTGGGCTTTCTTAACTACTGTGTCGGCATGGAGGGACCAGGACAGGTCGTCGGTGATCTGGACACCTAATCTCGACCATTTCTACTTCGTCCCCATTGATGTAGAGAGGGGCATGTTCTCCTTTACGCTTCCTGATGTCGATGACAATCTCCTTCATTTTGTTGACATTGAGGGAGAGATTATTGTTGCTGCACCAGTTCACCAGATTCTCTATCTCATTCCTGTACTCTGTCTCATCATTGTTTGAGATCTGACCCACTACAGTGGTGTCATCAGCAAACTTGAAAATGAAATTGGAGGGGAATTTGGCCACACAGTCATAGGTGTATAAGGAGTATAGTAGAGGGCTGAGAACACAGCTTTGTGGGGCACCGGTGTTGAGGATGATCGTGGAAGAGGTGTTGTTGCCTATCCTTACTGATGGTGGTCTGTGAGTTAGAAAGTTCAGGATCCAGTTGCAGAGGGAGGTGCCGATGCCCAGGCCACGGAGTTTGGAGATGAGTTTCGTGGGAATAATAGTGTTTAAGGCTGAGCTGTAGTCAATAAATAGGAGTCTGACATAGGTGTCCTTGTTATCTAGGTGTTCCAGGGTTGAGTGCAGGGCCAGGGAGACGGTGTCTGCTGTGGACCTGTAGCGGCGGTAGGCAAACTGTAGTGGATCCAGTTAGTTCAGGAGGGTGGAATTGATTCGTGCCATGACCAACCTTTCGAAGCACTTCATAATGATGGATGACAGAGCCACCGGCCGATAGTCATTAAGGCACGCTGCTTGGTTTTTCTTAGGTACCGGGATGATGGTCGTCTTCTTGAAGCAGAGAGGGACCTCAGATTGTTGTAGAGGTTGAAGATGTCTGCGAATACCTCCGCCAGCTGATCCGCGCAGGATCTGAGTGCACAAAGTATGAACAGAGCTGTTCAATTTGTACTGATAAAGCAGTGTTTCTGGGAATATCAACTTTCTGACTCGACCATTGATGTCATTGAGAGTTGGTGAGAGTTGGTGAGAACGCTAAGCGTCAGGGGTTGCTAATCAACAGCGGGAAGAAGCATCTGGATTCTATGGACCAATGAAATCCCATGATGTTGGAAGGTAGAATGTAATTGGCTAAGGTATATGACAATTGTCAACAATGATTGAATTGTACTAGTTCCTTGTGGAATTGATGACTGGTTCATAACTAATGGGAAGGCGGGAAAAGCAAACTTGAACATTTATAATTGTCCTGTCTGGTGTATCGTAACTTCAGAGTGGTATTGGAATGCTCAGTGCCTTCTCTTCAGAGAGGTGTTGGACTGCCCAATGCTATCTCTCCCAGCGATCGTTGGTCAAATAAAGATACGTCTTTAACCAGGATACTGACTTCACGAGCCTTTGTATTAGCTGAAGTTTCAGCATTACTTAATCTCTGAAAAAAAAACCCACAACAGAAGGACCAAGGGATTGGTTAAGAAGGGAAAAATAGAGTATGAAAGTTAGTTAGTAGGGAATATAAACTGACTGTAAAAGTTTATATAGATATGTAAAGAGAAAAAGATTGACAAAATCGAATGTAGGCCCCTTACAGTCAGAAATGGAAGAATTCATAACGGGGAATAAAGAAATGGCTAAGGAATTAAATTTGTACTTTGCTTCTGTCTTCACAAAGGAAAATGTAAATAATATATCAGAAGTGCTGAGAGAAACATGTTTTAGTGAGGAGCTGAAGGAAATCGGCATTAGTAGAGAAATGGTTTGGGGGAAAATGATGGGATTGAAGGTGGATAAATCCCCAGATCCTAATAATCTTCATCCCAGAGCACTTAAGGAAGCGATCCTGGAAATAGTAGGTCCATTGGTGGTTATTTTCCAAAATTCTTTGGACCCTGGAATAGTTCCTAGAGATTGGAGGGATGCTAATGTCAGCCCACTATTCAAAAAGAGAGGTAGAGAGAAAACGGGGAACTATAAACCAGTGAGCCTAATGTCTGTACGAGGGAAGTTGCAAGTCAATGTCAAGGATTTCATAACTCGGCATTTGGTAGGCAGTATTAGACAAAGTCAACATAGATTTACAAAAGAGAAATCATGCTTGATGAATCTATTGGAATTTTCCGAGGATGTAACTAGTAGAGTTGACTGAGGAGAACCAGTGGATGTGGTTTATTTAGACTTTCAGAAGGCTTTCGACATAACAGACTACTATGCAAAGTTAAACCACATGGGATTGCAGGTAGCGTCTTGAGATGGATAGAAAGCTGGTTAGCAGATAGGAAGCAAACAGTTGGCATAAGTGGATCTTTTTCTGATTGGCAGTCAGTGATAAGTGGGGTTCCGGAGGGACCTATGCTAGGGCCCCAATTGTTCACATTATATATTAATGATTTGGAAGTTGGGTGGGATGGTGAGCTGTGAGGAGGATGCAGAGATACTTTAGTGTGATTTGGACAGGCTGAGTGTGTGAGCATCTGCATGGCAGATGCAGTATAATGTGGATAAATGTGAGGTTATCCACTTTGGTAGCAATAATAGGAAGACAGATTATTACTTGAATGGGTGTAAATTGAGAGGTGAATACTCACCGAGACCTTGGAGTTCTCGTGCATAAGTCACTGAAAGCACGCAGGTACAGCAGGCAGTAATGAAGGCAAATGGTATGTTGGCCTTCATAGCGACAGGATTTGAGTATAGGGATAGGGATGTTTTGCTACAATGGTATAGGGCGTTGGTGAGGCCACATCTGGAATAATCTGAGGAAGGATGTACTTGCTATAGAGGGAGTACAGCGAAGGTTTACCAGGCTGATTCCTGGGATGGCAAGTCTGTCATATGAAGAAAGACTAAATTGATTAGGATTATACTCACTGGAGTTTAGAAGAGTGAGAGGGAGTCTCATAGACACTTATAAAATTCTAACAGGGTTAGACAGGGTAGATTCAGAAAGAATGTTTCCAATGGTGGGGGAATCCAGAACTAGGGATAAGGGGTAAACCTTTTAGAACTGAGGTGAGGAGAAATTTCTTCACCCAGAGGGTGGTGAATGTGTGGAATTCACTCCCACAGAATGTAGTTGAGGCCAAAACATTGTCTGATTTCAAGAAGAAATTGGATGCAGCTCTTGGGACTAAAGGGATCAAAGGATATGGGGGAGGAAGGGGGGAATCAGGATATTCATAGAATCCCTACAGTACAGGAGGCCATTCAGCCCATCGAGCCTGCACTGACAACAATCCCTATTCCCATAACCCCACATATTTACCCTGCTAATCTCCCTGAAACTAGGGTCAATTTAACATAGGCAATCAACATAACCCACATATCTTCGGACTGTGGGAGGAAACCGGAGCACCCGGAGGAAACCCACGCAGACACGGGGAGAACGTGCAAACTCCACACAGAAAGTGACCCAAGGCCGGGAATCGAACCCAAGTCCCTGGCGTTGTGAGGCGGCAGTGCTAACCACTGTGGCACTGTACTGCCCGTGCCGTGAATTCAATGATCAGCCATGATCAAAATGAATGGCAGAGCAAGCTCGAAGGGCTGAATGGTCTAGAAACATAGAAAGAAACATAGAAAAACTACAGCACAAACAGGCCCTTCGGCCCCACAAGTTGTGCCGAACATATCCCTACCTTCTGGGCCTACCTAATAGAAACATAGTCTACTCCTGCTTCTAGTTTCTATGATTTTATTTAGTGCTGCAGTGGGTTTCCTCCGGGTGCTCCAATTTCCTCCCACAGTCCGAAAGACGTGCTGGTTAGGTACATTGGCCATGCTAAACTCTTTCTCAGTGTTACTGAGGTGCTGAAGTGTGGCAACTAAAGGATTTTCACAGTAATATAAACATTCTTGGGATTAATCAATAAACTTTAACATTTAAATTTCAGCACCATTTGCTACATCCAAATTAATTCCCTTCCAGCTGATTCTGTTTGAGATCAAAAGAGGCACATTGCAGCCCTGGGGACTTAATGACAACTTTAAGACTGTGACCTTTCTCCTTCATTTTAATCCCCTTTTTATATCCATACATTTATTGTCTCTCTTCCCCTTGCCCCACCCTTCCCCTCCCCTCCCATACTGGGCCATCTGTCACTTGTTCTTAAGTTTGCTGCCTCTTTGTTGCAATCTCTCCCAGCCACAGTTTAATATCCAACACATTTCCCTCTCTTTAGTTGCGATGAAGAATCAAAAGGACTCAAAATGTTAACTCTATTTCTCTCTTCGCAGATGCTGCCAGACCTGCTGAGCTTATCCAGCACTTTCTGTTCTTGTTTCAGATGCCAGCATCCGCAGCATTTCGGTCATGTTATTACATAATTGCTGATTCGCACAATGTTGCATTTCTCTACGATTGAATTTCGTTCCCCCAGAGGTGGTTAGCACTGCTGCCTCACAGCAAGAGTTTTAACAACACCAGGTTAAAGTCCAACAGGTTTATTTGGTAGCAAATACCATTAGCTTTCGGCGCGCTGCTCCTTCGTCAGATGGAGTGGAAATGTGCTCTCAAACAGGGCACAGCGCCAGGGACCCAGATTTGATTCCAGCCTTGGGTCACTGTCTGTGTGGAGTTTGCACATTAGAATCATAGAATTCCTACAGTGCCAAAAGAGGCCATTCGGCCCATCGAGTCTCCACAGACCACAATCTCACCCAGACCCTATCCCTGTAACCCCACGTATTCACCCTGCTGATCTGCTTGACACTTAAGGGGAAATTTAGCATGGCCAATCCACCTAACCTGCACATCTTTGGAGTGTGGGAGGAAACCGGAGCACCCGGAGGGACCACGCAGACACGGGGAGAATGTGCAAACTCCGCAGACATTGACCCAAGCCAGGAATTGAACCCGGGTCCCTGGTGCTTTGAGGCAGCAGTGCTAACCACTGTGCCACCATGGTGCCCTGTGTCTGCGTGGGTTTCCTCCGGGTGCTCCCACACTCCAAAGATGTGCAGGTTAGGTGGATTGGCCATGCTAAATTGCCCCTTAGTGTCCAAAGATGTGTAGGTTGGGTGGATTAGCTATGGGAAATGTGTGGAGTTATGGTTGCGGAGAGGGCCTGGTAAGATGCTCTGTCAGAGAGCCAGTACAGACTCGATGGGCCGAGTGGCCTCCTGTTGCACTGTAGGGATTCTATATATTGGCCCATTAGAGGGGATTATATTTTAGACCCCTCTGGAGGTAACCTCCTCTGCCCCCTCCCGCCACAGCTTCACCCACCATGAAGCGGGTCAGTCATCAGCAAAAGGAGTCCCACGTGTTCAGTTTTCCTGCCTGAAACATGGCGGCCCCTGCCGCACCGGAGTGACGTCGCGCACGTGACTTCGCCGCAAGACCCGCATCAAAGATGGCGCCGCGCCCTTGGAGGTGGGGGGGACTCCGGAAAGGTGAGCACCGGGCGGAACCGGAAATGGTGCTGGGGAAGGAGATGGGCAACGGCACGGGGGCAAGGCTGCAGGGAAAGGTCTGGAAGATGGAGGCGGTGTGAGTGGGACACAGGTAATCAATTATTGTAGAGACATTGTCAGCTGTAAAGCAGTATAACACACTGTAATATAATGTACTTTATACTAGATAGGGACAGGTTAAAATATTAATTTACTTTATATCTGAGAGGGACAATAAAATATTGTCTCCTGCAAATTTAGGAATGCTATAATAAAACTCATAGGCAGTATAATAAAGAGGGACAAATAATACTGTAATATATATGTGACTAACTTTATACAATATGGATTCTCTTGTAAATTTATATAATTCTAGAATAAAACTAATTCTATGTCAAGTGCAGGCCATACATATTTAATATATATTCTTACCTGTAAATGAATGCAAAGTTTAAAGTTTATTTATTAGTGTCACAAGTAAGGCTGCAGTGAAGTTACTGTGAAATTCCCCGAATCGCCACACTCCGGTGTCTGTTCAGGTCAATGCACCTAACCAGCACGTCTTTCAGACTGTGGGGGGAAACCGGAGCACCCGGAGGAAACCCGCGCAGACACGGGGAGAATGCGTAGACTCTGCACAGACAGTGACCCAAGCTGGGAATCGAATCTGGGTCCCTGGCACTGTGAGACAGCAGAGCTTGCCACTGTGCTGCCCACCATTAATTATATGATCCAGCTAATGTGCATTGCACAATTATGCAATTATATGATCAATTACGTGTACAATTATATGATCCAGCTAATGTACATTGTACAATTGAGAGGATCAGCTGACAGTAATTTACAGGAGGGATAGATAATATTTATTATATTACACAAAAAGAGGTACCTAATATTATTGCACACACTGTATAATAGAGAGAGAGAAGCAGCTCATAAATAGATTAGTGTGACTTGGTCTGTATGCTGCTACCACCTGTTTGACAAACCTGATTTGCGTTCTTTGAATTAGCGGAGGAGGTCAGTGTGGATGATGCCATTGATGAGTATGTGGTCTCTGGGAAATGCGTTCTGATAACGAGTTTATCAGCAAAAGCAAAACCCATGGGGTGAAATGGACAATGGCGGTGTGCGTACGAAGTTGGTGAAGGAACGGACAGAAGAGAGTAGTGGTGAACAGTTGATTTCGGGCCTGAAGCGAAGTTTGCCCATGAGTCGGTATTGTGGCAATGGCTCTTTTTGATATATATTAATGGCCTGGGCTTGGATATAAAGGACGCTGCCTCAAAAGTTGCAGATGGGTGGCACAGTGGTTAGCACTGCTGCTTCACAGCGCCAGGGACAGGGGCTCAATTCCAGCCTTGGGTGACTGTCTGTGCAGAGTTTGCACATTCTCCGTGTTTGCACGGGTTTCCTCCGGGTGCTCCGGTTTCCTCAAACATTCCAAAAATGTGTAGGTTAGGCATATTGGCCATGCTAAATTGCCCCTTAGTGTGCAAAGATGTGTAGGTTGGGGGGGGTTAGCTGTGGTAAATGCGGGGGGGTGGGCCTGGGTAAGATGCTCTGTTGGAGAGTCAGTACAGAATTGATGGGCTGAATGGCTTCCTGCACTGTCAGGATTCTATGTTACAAAGCTTTTAAATGTGGTTGAAATAAAGTGGGATATTCGAGAGGACGTAGACTCGTGAAGGGGGCAGATATGTGGCAAGTGAAATAGATGCAGAGAAGTATGAACTGATACAATTGTACCATTCAGCTTTTACAAAAATGTAAAAGGGAATTATGGGAACAGTGGGGGATGTGCCTATGCAAATCTTTGAAGGCAGCAGAGCAAGTTGAAAAAATTGTTTGAAACAAGAGCAGATTGGAACTTTAGCTTTGTAGATAGAGGCACAGAGGACTGAAAAGATATTTATGCCAAGCCTTTGTTTAAAATGAAGCAGAGGGTTGAAACCCTAACTGGCTCATTCTTGGCACCACACTCTACAAAGGCTGTCAAGATGTTAAGTGAGAGTGTCAAAGAGATTTACTGAGATGGTACCAGGGATAAAGGACTTTAGTTAATATGGGAGAGATTGGAGAAGCTGGGGCTTTTCTCTTGGAGCCGAGACGGTTAAGGGAGGAATTTGACAGAAGTCTTCAAAAGCCCAAGAAGGTTTTTATAGGTCAAGTAAGAATGAACAGTTTCCCTTGGCAGAAAGGTCAGTAAAAAGAGAACACAGAGTTGAGGTGCGACATGAGGGAAAGGTTTCTTTATTTAACGCAGCGAGTTGTTGTGATCTGGAGCATCTTGTCTGAAAGGACAGTGGAAGCAGGTTCAGTCGTAACTTTCAATATGGCATTGGATGAATACTTAAAAGGGGAAAGAAAGGAGGAGTGGGACAGATTGGGTAGTTCTTTCATAGAGCAAGAACAGGCTGGAAGGGTCGAAGGGGGTCCTTTCTGCGTTGTATGATTCTGCGATTGTATGAACCTGTATTATAATGTGTGGCAGGTAATATCCTTTAGAACATTTCAAACAGCATGATCAGATCACAGACCTCTATTGGACAACATGTCTTAGGAAGGATCTAGGAACTTCGGAGCTGGAGTAGGCCATTCAGCCCTTTGAGTCTGCTCTGCCATTTACATAAGATCTGGCTGTGTTCTCAAGCTCGCTGTCTGCTTCTCCCCGCCCCATATCCCTTGACACCCTTGTCTATCAAAATCTTATCTTGCCTTGAATATACTCAATGACACCAGCCTCTGTGGCTTTCTGTGGAAGAGAATTCCACAGGCGAACCACCCTCTGAGGGAAAAGGAAATCTCCTCATCTCTGTCTTAAACAGGTGGGCTCTCTTATTGTTAAACTGTAGCCCCCAGTTCGAGCCTCTCCCACAAGTAGAAACATCCCCCTGGTATGTACCCTGTCATCCCCCTCCGGATCTTTAATGTTTCAGTAATTAAGTTTGGAGGGGCTACAGCAGAGACGCACCAGAATGATACCAGAAAGTTCCGTTCTGAAGAAGGCTTCCACAAAGGTGGCTTGTGTTACCCTTGGCTGTTTTAAAAAGAAGTAGTGAGATGTTTGAGACTTTCGCTGGGTAGATAGAGAGGGCCCGTTTCTCGAGTGGAAGGAAGCAGTGGCAACAGCTATCGATATCTGTGCAGCATCTTTAATATAAAACGCCCCAGTCACTTCATCAGAGTGTTGTCAAGCAGTATTTGACACCAAACCACATATTGGGGCATATGGGAAGGCGATGGCCTCGTGGTATTATCACTAGACGATTAATCCAGAAACTCAGCTAATGTCCTGGGGACCCGGGTTCAAATCCCCCCACAGCAGGTGGTGGAATTAGAATTCAATAAAAATCTGGAATTAAGAATCTATTGATAACCATGAAACCATTGTCGATTGTCAGAAAAACCTATCTGGTTCACTAATGTCCTTTAGGGAAGGAAATCTGCCATCCTTAACCGGTCTGGCCTACATGTGACTCCAGAGCCAGAGGTTGACTCTCAACTTCCCTCCAAGGGCAACTAGGGATGGGCAATAAATGCTGGCCAGCCAGCGACGCCCATGGCCCACGAATGAATTAAAAAGATATGGTCGAGAGGTAGGATTTAATCAGCGGCTGAAAGGAAGTGAGGCAGAGGGGTTTAGGGAGGGAATTGCAAAGCTTGGGACCCAGGCAGCTTAAGGCATGGCCCTGAATGGTGGAATGATTAGAATCGGGGTGATAGGCCAGAGTTAGAAGAGTGCAGCTTTCTCAGAGGCACAAACTTACAATGAGCCAAACTGTTTAGGGTAGAAATTAAAGTCGATTAAGATTATGAAGGGTTAGGGATTTGAGGCACAGTTTAACTGTGGTTCAACTGTATTGAATAGTGGGACAGGCTCGAAGGGCTTCAGTTCCTACTGATACTTTGTTCCCTCCCTGCTTCCCTGTCCCTCCTTTTCAGAAGCTGTGGTTGCAGCAGAAATCCGGCTTCAGGGACTGATTAAGCCACGCCCACCAACAGAGTAAAAAAAACACCAACATCTAAAGAGGCGCCACAGCTGCCAAAAGCCAGTGCGAGCTCCACTGACCCCATTGCTGTGCTGGAGTTCATGATCCCGAAATCCTGTCCCGCGACCACCAGTCCCACACGGTTCCCAATGGAATATTCTTCGTGCTCCACCTGCTTCCCTTTGCCGACACCGTCCTCCACACGAGATCACGTCCCACATGTACACGCATGATACTGAGCTCTGCTCCCTGATGGTGGTGTTAAGGCCATCCCTTTGTGGGAGAGGCGAGCCTACAGAAGGGGAAAGGATCCAGGAAGTCACTGTGGCCCACATAGTCATCAACAACATAGGGAGAATCAGGAATGACGTTGTGTGGGAAGGAATGTGGAACAAGCAGTCGCTGCCAAGGCCAACATTTATTGCCCTCGAACTGAGTGGTTCAGAGGGCACTTAAGAGTTGCTGTGAGGCTGGAGTGACATCTAGGGTAAGGGGCAGCAGATTTTCTTCCCTTGCCAGGGCATTTGTGAACCAGACGGGTTTTTATGGCAATTAGACAGGTTTTTTAATTGAATTCAAATTTCACCATCTGCCGTGCCAAACTAGTCCAGTGACAATACCACTGTGCCACTGCCTCCGCATAGGTTCAAATTAAAACACAGCCTCAAAGCTAATGATCCCTGGATTACCCTCCCAGTCACACGGATAAGGGGAAAGAAGGTTTGAATGCGCAGCTAAAGAGTGGTTTGAAGGGGAAGGGATTTCAATCCACAGGTCAGTGGCACTGTTAGTGGGGGAAGAGGGAGCTGTTCCACTGCAACAGACCGGGAAGGGACCAGTGTCCTGGCGAATGGGGCCTTAGGCTTATAAGGAGGAGAGTGGATTCTGATGAGAAAGAAAGACGTGCGTTTATATAGAACCGCTCATGACCACCAGACATCTCAACGTGCTTTGCAGCTAGGGAAATACTTTTTGAAATGTTGCCACTGTTTCAATGTAGGAGATACAGCATCAATTTGTACACAGCAAGCTCCCACAAACAGCAATGTCCCAATGCTCGGATAATCTGTTTTTGTGATGTTGATTGAGGGGTTAGTATTGTCTAGGAATACCGGGTAGAACTCCCCTGCTCTTGTTTGAAATAGTGCCGCGGGATCCTTCACGTCCACTTGGCCTGGGTTTAATATCTCATTCAGAAGGCAGCTCCTCTGGCAGTGCAGCATTCCTACAGTACTGTAAGCATCGGTGAGACCACATCTGGAGCACTGTATATAGTGTCGGTCACCTTACTCCAGTGAAGGATCTAAATGCATTGGAAGCAGTTCAGAGAAGGTTTACTGGACTAATAGCTAGAATGGTTGGGTTGTCTTCTGAGGAAAGGTTGGAGGGGCCAGGCTTGTATCCATTGGAGTTTAGTAGAGTAAGAGGTGACTTGATTGAACCATGTAAGATTCTGAGGAGTATTGACAGGGTGGATGTGGGGAGCATTTTTCCTCTTGTGGGAGAATCTAGAACTAAGGATCTCCGTTCAAAAAATATGGGGGTCGCCCATTTCAAACAGCGATGAGAAATTTTCTCTGAGGGCTGTGAGTCTCTGCAACTCTCTCCCTCAAGACGCAGTGGACACGGAGTCTATGAATATTTTTAAGGCAGAGTGTGAAATATTCTTGTTTAACGAGGGGGTGAAAGGTTATCCGGGGGTCGGCAGCAATGTGGGGTTGAGGTTACAGTCAGACCAGCTGCGATTGTATAGAATGGAGGAGCTAGCTCGAAGGGCCGAGTGGCCTACTCCTGGTTTGTGTGTATTACTGAAAGGTGGTTACAGGGTGACCAAGGTCGAGAGCTGAATATTCCAGGGTGCCTGACTTTTGGAAAAGACAGGTGAAATGGGAGATTGAAGGTGGGAGAGAGGTGGTGACGATGAAGGGGCGAGTTAAATACGCTCGAGAGAACAGGTCATAGCTCAGAAAATCAGAACATGGAGGGCGGAAGATACGGGTGGGAGAAGCCTCCAGGACCCTGACGAGAAACTAGAGTGTTGGACAGGAAGTTAGAGGAACATTGTAACAAGGGCAGTGCAGGAATCCCGGGGTGGACTTTAAACTTCATAAACTCTCAGCAAAGCAGATTGGCAAAATACAGCTTGGAGGACGGGTTTGCGAAATGCATTCAAAAAGTTTTCATTGCATCAATTAAACAATTAAGGAATAGGTTATTTTAGATCCAGTATTATGCAATGCGATTGAGCTAATTATTAACCTCATGATAGAGTGTATGATTGTAGATTGGCAATGGCAAGCGTTAATACCTCAATTCTCAAACGACAGAGGAACGAAAACTTCACTGGGAAAGTGCTGCTTCTGTGACAGAGAAGTTAGGATAGTGTTTGTTTTTTGAGACGAGGGGAAAGAAATGAACTCCTGTTGTTTGCCTGGGTTCCGTTCCCACGGGTCCTCGCAGTGTGAAGTCGCGACAACGCGTGTGCAGAGTCGGCACATGCACAGTGCTTGATTTCCACGTGGGAACGACATGGGAAAGGCGGGAGTTTAATGTTTTAAATTGCAGATAAGTGAAGTTTTGAGACCGCGATTACGCGTGCAACTACTTTCGCGTGGGAAGCACATTCCCCAGAGAGACAGGAGCTGACTGTGCCGTAAGCCCCCAGGTTGGGAGGGTTTTGTGACCAAGTTTGCTGCTGCTGCAAAGATAAGCAGGTTGTGCGGAGGGCGCACAGTCCGCGGAGGGACACGGATAGATCAAGTGAGCGGGCAAGAATTTTGCAAATGGAGTATAGCACTGGAAAGTGTGAGGTTGTCCATTGTGGCAGGAAGGATAGGAAACACAGGATCTTATTTAAATAGAGAGAGACTGCAGACTGCTGCAGTACAGAGGGACCTGGGTGTCCTTGCACATGAATCACGGAAAGTCAATCTGCAGGTGCAGCATTGAGGAAGGCAAACAGAATATTGTCCTTTATTGCAAAGGGGGTGGTGAATGAAAGTGGGCATTAGCATTGGAAGTGTCATTAATAAAGGACAGGTTTGTAATTCTTTGTGTCCTTATCACATCCCAAAGTACCTGATTATAGACTGTGCAGTACTTCTAAAGCATGGCCTCTACTATAAAGTAGGTGAAGCGACAGTCAATGTGCGCACAGCAAGATCCCACTAACAGCAGCATGCTATTGGCCAGAGAATGTTCCCTCCCCCCCTCTCTCTCCCCCCCCCCCCCCCCGCAAACCCAGGGATGCTGATTAAGGGATGAACATAGGTCAGGATGCTGGGGAGAATTCCCCTGCTGCTCTTCAGAATAGTGACCACTGGATCTTTCCTCTCCGCCTGAAGAGGGCAGATGTAGCCTCACCCCTCCCGGGTTTAATGTCTCACTCAAAGGATGACACTTCTGAGGTACAGTTCACCCTCTTGCCCCCAACTCCCCCCTCGTTTAGCACATGACTGACTGATGTCAGTAGTACACCATCTGTGTCATGTATTAGCATATCCCATCTGTCCGCCCTTCATGGTGCACCCATGACTTTCTGACACAGAGGAGTGTTGAGAGAGTTTGTGGCACCAGGGTCCAAATTAAAACACAGCGTCAATGGTAATGATCCCTGGGTTACTCTCCGAGCCATGTGTTAATTGGCGTGGGGGCAAACAGCTGAGAAGTTTGAACGCCACAAGATGGGAATCCATTTTGATGTGTCGTCACCTAATGTCGACTCAGTTAATGCTGCCAAACCCGTCAGCAAAGCTGACCTGGGGCTTCTGAACAGACGCATTTGCCTGAAAGTTTTTGCTAGTTGTTTTATTGGCCAGACCGGTGCAAACGATGTGGGGGGGGCATTTCCAACGCCAGTTCTGTCGAGTGTAAATCCAATCTGTGGTCTTCAACCTGGCTTACAAATCACTTTGAAACCAGCTTCACCCACCAAATGGATTTGAAGTAATGAGGGTGGCGAGTTTTCCCTGTTGTAGCTATCTAAGGAGCTCTTCAAATGAATTTCCCCAAGATATTTCACTTAGGAGCTGCTAACGTACCCCAGTGAAACTAATAGTGTATTAAATCCAGTAATGTTAAAACTAGCTCATTCATTCCTTCCTTATTTTTGAGACATACCAGATTCTCAGGGGGTTTTACAGGGTCGACGCTGAGAGGTTGTTTCCCCGTGTGGGAGAGTCTGGGGACCAGAGGGCATCATCTCAGAGTAAGGGGTCACCCATTGTAGTCAGAGACGAGGAATTTCTTCTCTGAGAGGGTAGTGAATGTGTGGAGTTCTTTACGCAGAGGGTTGTAGAGGCTGGATCATTAAGTATGCTCAAGGCTGAGACAAATTTTTAATCAGTAAGGGAATCGAGGGTTATGGGGATAAGGCGGGAAAGCAGAGTTGAGGATTGTCACATCAGATCAGTCATGATCTCATTGAATGGTGGGGTAGACCCGATGGGCTGAATGGCCCACTTCTGTCCTGTGTTTTATGGTGGAAGGAACTATGGACCAGAGATGACAGATTTATGGTTAAGTAGGACAAAACAGCAACAAGAGACAGGCAGAGAAACATTTTCTCCCAGGGTCTGGAATGCATCATCTGAGAGTGTGGTGGAGGCAGATTCAATCGAGGCATTGGAGAGGGAAGAGGATTATTATCTGAATTGGAAGCATGTGCAAAGTTAGGAGAAGGCGGCGAAGGAGTGGCATTGTGGTGAATTGTTTTTTGTGGGGGTGGGGGGAAAGCTGGCACAGACCTGATGGGCCGAACTGCCTCTACCTGTAGCAAGGAATTCAGTGACTTTTTTTTGCGATGAACCCAATTTCAGCTGCATTAATAAACTGCAGCCACTCAAACACATATTTTACTGCGGATAAAATAAATAAGCAATGATGCTGCCTGTTTGAGCTGGTTCACAGAGGGGATTTCACACTTGGGCAAATCTGTTTGGACGTAAACCTGCAGCACCCCTCGGAAAGTCAGCTCTGTTTCCCCCCAGTGTAGCGATTGTGACAGCAAGGGTTCCCTAGTTTGGGAGGGTTACAGAGTAAATTGGATCGATACTGTTTGGAGTTGAGGACTGAGCTTATTGAGATTCAGAAGGTGCTGAAGGGGGCTTGCCAGGGTAGACACTGGCCAACCTGAGGAGGAGGAGAAATGTCTTCGCCTGAAGGGGGCGGGAAGCAGGATATTGAATTTGGTGATGAGCTATGATCAAAATGAATGGCAGGGAAGACTCAAAGGGCCGAATGGTCTACTCCGTGTTTCTATGTTTCTGTGATTGTGTTGAATAGCAGAGCAGGCTCGATGGGCCGAATGGTCAGCTCCCACTAATTCTTACCTGCTTGTGGTGTTCCAAGTGGGAACTCTGCCCTGGAGATAATCGTCGCTTCGAAACCAAACTGCAGTATACGATCCCATAAAGAGATAATGGTGTTATAAAGAGGGAGACTGGTAGTTAATAATTGATTAAAATGAGCTGAATGTTAAATTCACGTACTGAGCTGAGGGGAGCAGAGACTCTGTATTGAAGAGCTCACCGAGTGCGGTCAATGGTAAGATGCTTTATGGATTGACGATAGGGTACAGTGTATTAATAATCGGGGCTGATTCTCAGCAGTATAATCACTGTTCACCACAACACTGCTCATTCCAAGTGGTGACGTGGCTGAGTTTAATGGCTGCCTGCCTGATAATTGCATTGTGTCCTGTCCACGTGATGGATTTGCAGCCTGCATTACCATCCAGGCACCCACTTCCCGTCAAGGTTGGCTCAGTGTGTTGCCTTCTTTTCCTCCTGTCTCTTCAACAGGCTTCAGGCTTTGCCAAAGTCTCTTCAGCATCGAATTCAGCACCACCCCGACACCCCGGCCCCTCCCTCCCCTGCCCCGCCACCTGCAGCAGCCAGAGGGAGCGCCGCGGAAACCTACAACCCAACCGAGTGCCTGAATGGAGCGAGAGATTGAGCGCGGCGCGATGGCGGAGGCAGCAAGCGCGTCTTCTACCGTCACCGAGACCGTGGATGGGAACCAGCCGGCAGACCCGGTGAGTACTTTCTCTCTCTCTCTCTCTCCCCCCCCCCCACCATTGCCAAGAAATGTGGTCGCCGTAGCAAGCATAGGGCACGCGGCCAGTTTGCACACAGCCCCCGCGAGCGACTGGCTACTCCCTTTTAGTGGTTGTTAGCCAAGGTACAGGACACTGGATGTGCAGACCTCCACCCACTGACTACACACAGTGGGAGCAGTCACCGGACAGTCACCGGACAGTCACCGGACAGTCACCGGACAGTCGTGCCCGTGGCAGATACGGGACATGGAGCAGATGCAATCCAGAAAGGAATTTTGCGACTCTGGAATGCGCCGGACTGCTTTCCAACTGACTGAAGTCCCTCCTGCAATGTAGGAAAGGGAGAGGGGACTTTGCGCACAGGAAGATCCCAGGAACAGCAGCCCCGTAATGATGCAATCATCTGTATTTGAGGGATAAACATTGGACAGGGCGTTGGGGAGAAATCCCATTCTTATCCTTTGAAATAATGGGTGGGGGGGGCCTGCCTGAGAGGGTGGGGGGGGCGGGGGCGGTGCCTTGCTTTAACACATCTCAACTGGAAGGTGGCACCTCTGACAGTGCAGCAGCCCCACTACCCCCCCCCCCCCCTCCCCCTTCGATACCGCACTGCGAGCGCTGGCCAGGATTTTGTGTGTGTGGGGGGGGTCCGGGAAGGTTGGGAGGGGGTGGTCTCCCGAGCGGAATTGAACCTGCAGCCTCCTGACCCCGAGGTGGGAGTGCATCGCCACTGAATCAGGGCAGTGACAGCCACTGTAATTTGAGAAGTGCGGGGCGATTTTGTTTCAGTGGGTGCCTTTCATTCACCGCAGCCCGACACGGCAGAGATGAGATCTGTTCCATCCCTCCCTTTTACAGGAGAATCGGAGCATCACTATCCGACTGAGGAAACGCAAAACTAACAAGAAGGTGGAGTGGACGAGTGACACTGTGGACAATGAGCACCTGGGCCGGCGCTCCTCCAAGTGTAAGTGTCACGCGTGCCAGGCATCAAAAGATTCAGGGGCAGAGGTTTGGGCCTCCAGAAATACCACACTAATTTTACGCAATGACCTGGAATGTTCCACCCGAAACTGCGGGAGAAGCAAATTGAGTAATAACTTCCTGAAGGGAATTGTGTAAACAATACACGGGGAAATGATTGCAGGGGAATGGGACACCATTTTTCTACATTTCCGATTTGGGATCTGGCATCGTTGGGAAGGGCAGCATTCGTTTCCCACTCCCACCCGTTACCCTCCAGAGTTGAACGGATACTATCCATCTGGGACTAACTGGGCAGCTCTTCCAAAGCAGCAGCACTGACGCAGTGGGCTGAATGGCCTCCTCCTGTTCCGAGCAATCTGAGAGGCAGCACTCCCGAGCCAGGGCCCTTGCTCTTTGGGCGGCACAGTGGTTAGCGCTGCTGCCTCACAGCGCCAGGGACCCGGGTTCGATTCCCGGCTTGGGTCACTTTCTGTGTGGTGTTCGTATGTTCTCCCCGTGTCTGCGTGGGTTTCCTCTGGTTTCCTCCCACAGTCCAAAAGATGTGCGGGTTAGGTTGATTGGCCGTGCTAAATTGCCCCTTGGTGTCAGGGGGATTAGTAGAGTAAATGCATGGCATTACAGGGATAGGACCTGGGTGGGATTGTGGTTAGTGCAGACTCAATGGGCCGAATGGCCTCTTGTACTGTACTGATTTTGTAAGAGATTTTGACGATTTAAGCTTTGTGTAGAATCTACTTCCCCGGGAACTCCCAAGACAACCCAATACTTGTTGGTGGGGTGCTGCCCAAATAGGAAGAGCCCGCCTGAGAAAGTCAGGCCACCAGGTGCTTGTTCTCTGGTGCCACAAGTACCAAGCGGCGAAGCGTCTGACAAATGCCAAGCTGGTGTCTGCGCGCCACCCTGAGCTGCCAGTGATGCGTCGGCCCCTCACTTTACCCCTCCATTGAGACGCTGCTTGAAAACCTGCCTCTCGGTTCAAGCTTTGGCTCACCTGACCCGAGATCTCCTCGTGTAGCTTGGTGCCGGGTTTTGTTTGTTAATGCTCCAGGGTAAAAGATGGGATGATAAGAGGCAGTTCATTAACCCGAGACTCTCAGTGGGAATGCTCTTCCCCTCACTGCTTCCCCATCCATTAGCCCAGGTCGCAACACAGGAGCAAGTGGTCCTCTTTAGACCAGGCTCCCAGTGTGCGTGGGGCTCTTGCCTCGCGTCCACCCTGCC
The DNA here is from genome assembly GCF_964213995.1 of Mustelus asterias. Classification (NCBI taxonomy): domain Eukaryota; kingdom Metazoa; phylum Chordata; class Chondrichthyes; order Carcharhiniformes; family Triakidae; genus Mustelus; species Mustelus asterias. Next base: position 18,144,978 of record NC_135808.1, on the reverse strand, counting down.
TCTGGCCTCATACCCCATGGCCTCGCGACACCCCCTCCCCTGACTTCGCGCCTCCCAGCCTCGCACCCCACCATCCTCGCGCCCCCGTGTCCCTGTCTCCACTGAATTTCCCTTGCTGTTCACAGGCTGCTGCATCTACGAGAAGCCGAGGGCCTTTGGTGAGAGCTCATCGGAGAGCGAGGACGAAGATGGCGGCGGCTGCGGCAACGCGCACTGCGTCAGGGGCCACAAGAAACCGTTTTCGGGCGACGGCTCCCATCCCGCGGACCACAACCACGACGCCCAGCACCCGAATCACGGACACAGTCAGCCACCGGAAAACTGAGGGGGCGCGGAGGGGGAGCTGGAATGATTGAAGCTCAGGGTTGGGCGGTGAGAGGGGGAGGGGAGGAAATCAGTGGGGGGCGGGGGTGGGTGTCATTTTCCTTCCCCGATGCGGTGCCCCCTCTGCACACCGCTTCCGCATTCCCCCACCCCCCACCCCTCCTCCCTCCCCCACCCACACCCTGACTCCCCTCTCCACAACCGGACTTGCTAACTGAAGGGTCTCCACACAATCGTGCTTTTCTTCTAGAGGAGAGGTGTGTTTTTTTTTAAAACGGAAAATCTAGATCTGTACATTTTTATGGCGTTTGTAAATTTATTTAAACGGGAACTTTTTTTTTGCCATTAGCTGCGGATCCTGGGGAGGGTGCATGCGGCGCACGGGGCCAGGAGCTGGGACCCGCCAATTGGGTTTGCACGGTAGATAATCTCAGATACGTCTGTAACTGGAGTGGGCGAGGATCAGGCAGAAGCAAATGGCTCTGCCTCCAGAACACAGTGAGAACCGGCTGAGGGATCAGTCACAGCACAGGCACACACACCGGCTCAAACACCTTAGTTAAAGAAGTACAGATACTGGCAGCTGGGTATAACATCAGAGGGTGCGAGTCACAGTCCTGGTATTAAAGGATCCCCAGATTAGGGTGGGTTACGTCAGATATGTGTGTGTCTGTGGGGGTGTGGTTTGTGTGTGTGTGTGTGTCTCTCTGGGTGTGTGTGTGGCTGTATCTCTGGGTGCGTGTGTGTGGGGCTGTCTCTGGGTGTGTGTGTGGGGCTGTCTCTCTGGGTGTGTGTGTGGGGCTGTCTCTCTGGGTGTGTGTGTGGGGCTGTCTCTGGGTGTGTGTGTGGGGCTGTCTCTCTGGGTGTGTGTGTGGGGCTGTCTCTCTGGGTGTGTGTGTGGGGCTGTCTCTCTGGGTGTGTGTGTGTGGCTGTCTCTCTGGGTGTGTGTGTGTGGGGCTGTCTCTCTGGGTGTGTGTGTGGGGCTGTCTCTCTGGGTGTGTGTGTGGGGCTGTCTCTCTGGGTGTGTGTGTGGGGCTGTCTCTCTGGGTGTGTGTGTGGGGCTGTCTCTCTGGGTGTGTGTGTGTGGCTGTCTCTCTGGGTGTGTGTGTGGGGCTGTCTCTCTGGGTGTGTGTGTGGGGCTGTCTCTCTGGGTGTGTGTGTGGGGCTGTCTCTCTGGGTGTGTGTGTGGGGCTGTCTCTCTGGGTGTGTGTGTGGGGCTGTCTCTCTGGGTGTGTGTGTGGGGCTGTCTCTCTGGGTGTGTGTGTGGGGCTGTCTCTCTGGGTGTGTGTGTGGGGCTGTCTCTCTGGGTGTGTGTGTGGGGCTGTCTCTCTGGGTGTGTGTGTGGGGCTGTCTCTCTGGGTGTGTGTGTGGGGCTGTCTCTCTGGGTGTGTGTGTGGGGCTGTCTCTCTGGGTGTGTGTGTGGGGCTGTCTCTCTGGGTGTGTGTGTGGGGCTGTCTCTCTGGGTGTGTGTGTGGGGCTGTCTCTCTGGGTGTGTGTGTGGGGCTGTCTCTCTGGGTGTGTGTGTGGGGCTGTCTCTCTGGGTGTGTGTGTGGGGCTGTCTCACTGGGTGTGTGTGGGGCTGTCTCTCTGGGTGTGTGTGGGGCTGTCTCTCTGGGTGTGTGTGGGGCTGTCTCTCTGGGTGTGTGTGGGGCTGTCTCTCTGGGTGTGTGTGGGGCTGTCTCTCTGGGTGTGTGTGGGGCTGTCTCTCTGGGTGTGTGTGGGGCTGTCTCTCTGGGTGTGTGTGGGGCTGTCTCTCTGGGTGTGTGTGGGGCTGTCTCTCTGGGTGTGTGTGGGGCTGTCTCTCTGGGTGTGTGTGGGGCTGTCTCTCTGGGTGTGTGTGGGGCTGTCTCTCTGGGTGTGTGTGGGGCTGTCTCTCTGGGTGTGTGTGGGGCTGTCTCTCTGGGTGTGTGTGGGGCTGTCTCTCTGGGTGTGTGTGGGGCTGTCTCTCTGGGTGTGTGTGGGGCTGTCTCTCTGGGTGTGTGTGGGGCTGTGTCTCTGGGTGTGTGTGGGGCTGTGTCTCTGGGTGCGTGTGGGGCTGTGTCTCTGGGTGCGTGTGTGTGTGGGGGGGCTGTGTCTCTGGGTGCGTGTGTGTGTGGGGGGGCTGTGTCTCTGGGTGCGTGTGTGTGTGTGGGGCTGTGTCTCTGGGTGCGTGTGTGTGTGGGGGGCTGTGTCTCTGGGTGCGTGTGTGTGTGGGGGGCAGTGTCTCTGGGTGCGTGTGTGTGTGTGGGGCTGTGTCTCTGGGTGCGTGTGTGTGTGGGGGGCTGTGTCTCTGGGTGCGTGTGTGTGTGGCTGTGTCTCGGTGCGTGTGTGTGTGGCTGTGACTCTGGGTGCGTGTGTGTGTGTGGGGCTGTGTCTCTGGGTGCGTGTGTGTGGGGCTGTGTCTCTGGGTGCGTGTGTGTGTGTGGGGCTGTGTCTCTGGGTGCGTGTGTGTGTGTGGGGCTGTGTCTCTGGGTGCGTGTGTGTGTGTGGGGCTGTGTCTCTGGGTGCGTGTGTGAGTGGGGCTGTGTCTCTGGGTGCGTGCGTGTGTATGTGGCTGTGTCTCTGGGTGTGTGTGGGGCTGTGTCTCTGGGTGTGTGCGTTCCAGTTTGTGGAAGGGATGACAAGTTCTCTCTCTGCCTCTCAGACGGGGAGATTTAATGCAGTCTGTGCCAGGTGGGGAGGGTTGCAGACTCCCTGTGTATTGTGTGTGCGCGCGCGTGTGTATGCATGTATATATATGTGTGTGTGTATCCGCTATGGGAGTGGGCTGTTGTCAGTTACTGCGGTCACGGGGGGACTGAGCTGGGTTAGGCTGAAGTGTCTTGCTCAGTACCCGATGGGTGTTGGTACTGTGTGAGTGGGGGTTGGTGCGATGCTGCTCTGCTTGTGATCATTGTTACTGATTGTTATTTAATGCTGGAGGAGGAGGAGCTGATCCTTTGCTGGTAAGATGTATTGAAATAAATGGTCTTGCTGAACACAAAACAAAATGTGTAAACCCTCTCAGGAGTTGGCTGGTCTCCAAGGTCTTGGCCGCGAGGCCAGGGGGTGGAGAAGTTTGGAGCGGACAGTTGTGATCAGCAGATTGGTATCGAAGATTTATAAACCGAAGCTGCAAACGTGGTTCCCAAACTGAGCGGAAATAGACCCAGTGTGTTCGTTCATCTACCCGCCCCTGATCAATCATAGTGCAGAAGGAGCCCATTCGGCCCATCGAGTCTGCACTAACAACAATTCCAGGCTCTATCCCCATTATCCCACACATTTACCCTGCTAATCCCCCTGACACTAAGGGGCAATTTGGCATGGCCAATCCACCTAACCATCTTTGGGCTGCAGGAGGAAACCGGAGCACCCGGAGGAAACCCACTCAGACATGGGGAGAATGTGCAGACTCTGCACAGACAGTGACCCGAGGCTGGCATTGAACCCGGGTCCCTGGCGCTGTGAGACAGCAGTGCTAACCACTGTGACACCGTGCCACCCAATTACAGATACCGGTACAGTGCTGGCAGATCTGGAGAAAAATACCTCCAAAACTGGCATGGGCACCATTCCCATTCCCTCTCCTCCCCCCCCCCCCCCCCCCCCCCCCATCTTTCCATTTTTGACTTTACACCACACGCTAACCGTATGGATAATCCCATCCCTTTAAGACCATAAGACATAGGAGCGGAAGTAAGGCCATTCGGCCCATCGAGTCCACTCCACCATTCAATCATGGTTGATTTCAACTCCATTTACCCGCTCTCTCCCCATAGCCCTTAATTCCTCGAGAAATCAAGAATTTATCAATTTCTGTCTTGAAGACGCTTAACGTCTCGGCCTCCACAGCCCTCTGTTGCAATGAATTCCACAGACCCACCACTCTCTGGCTGAAGAAATTTCTCCTCATCTCTGTTCTAAAGTGACTCCCTTTTATTCTAAGGCTGTGCCCCCACGTCCTAGTCTCCCCTGCTAATGGAAACAACTTCCCTATGTCCATCCTATCTAAGCCGTTCATTATCTTGTAAGTTTCTATTAGATCTCCTCTCAACCTCCTAAACTCCAATGAATACAATCCCACGATCCTCAGACGTTCATCGTATGTCAGGCCTACCATTCCCGGGATCATCCGTGTGAATCTCCGCTGGACCCGCTCCAGTGCCAGTATGTCCTTCCTGAGGTGTGGGGCCCAAAATTGCTCACAGTACTCCAAATGGGGCCTAACCAGTGCTTTATAAAGCCTCAGAAGTACATCCCTGCTTTTGTATTCCAAGCCTCTTGAGATAAATGACAACATTACATTTGCTTTCTTAATTACGGACTCAACCTGCAAGTTTACCTTTAGAGAATCCTGGACTAGGACTCCCAAGTCCCTTTGCACTTTAGCATTATGAATTTTGTCACCGTTTAGAAAATAGTCCATGCCTCTATTCTTTTTTCCAAAGTGCAAGACCTCGCACTTGCCCACGTTGAATTTCATCAGCCACTTCTTGGACCACTCTCCTAAACTGTCTAAATCTTTCTGCAGCCTCCCCACCTCCTCAATACTACCTGCCCCTCCACCTATCTTTGTATCATCGGCAAACTTGGCCAGAATGCCCCCAGTCCCGTCATCTAGATCGTTAATATATAAAAAGAACAGCTGTGGCTGTTTGCTGCTGCTCGTGGGCTCTTGCTGTGCAGAGATTGGCTGTTGCGTTTGCTGCGTTACAAACCTCACCGGTTTGAGGTGGTACTGCTGTCACCATGCACCTGCTTCCCATCGCCCTCTGGGGCGGGTCGGAGAGGCATCACTGAAGGAGCTGCCGCTGTGCGTCGCGACTTGGCAGCAGGTTGGGTAAATGTTTGTGGAGCCAGGGGTCACTGTTTATGTTTGATGCACCACTGAGAGACCCTGTCACCGAGTGGATCCAACTGCAGGAGAAGGTGGAGGAATCTCACTGTAACAAAACACAAGCTGTAGACTGATTCAGCAGCTGGATTAAACTGCAAACTGATACGCACCATCCCAAAGACAATAGCTACCATTAAGGAAATTGGCAGGAAAACCAGCGAGGAGAAAAGGACAAGATCTTTTACCCAGTTAGCATTTGGAATGCATTGTCTGAAAGGACAGTGAATATAGAATCATCAGTAACATCCTCAGGGAACTGCATTGATCCTCCAGGTACCATGTCCTAGGAGGGCACTGGTGACCATGGATTTATAGAATCATTGAATTCCTACAGTGCAGAAGGAGACTATTAGGTCCGTCGAGTCTGCACTAAAACAATTCCACCCAGACCCTATTCCCATAACCCCTGCTCGTCCCCTGACAATTTAGGGGCAATTTAGCATAGCCAATCACCTAACCCGCACACCTTTCGGACTGTGAGGGAACCCACGCAGATGGGGGAGAACGTGCAGACTCCGCACAGACAGTGACCCGAGGCCGGAATCGAACCCGGGTCCCTGGCGCTGTGAGGCAGCAGTGCTAACCACTGTGTCACTGTGGCCAGATGTTCACGGGAGGCCAGAATTAGAGGAGTGCAGCGTACCTCAGAGGGTAGTGAAGGAGATTGCAGAGATAGTGTGGGGTGTGAAAACAGGGCTAAGAATTTTATCACTGCTGAGCTGGAAGGCAGTTTGGGTCAGTGAGACCCTCGGGTTGATATCGCAAGGGGCTTGGAGCGAGTTACGGATCCTCTCAACAGAGCTTCAGACCGTCTCGGGTTTACTGAGAGCAGAATAGGGGAGACCAGCTAGGCGTGGGGGGGATGGGGGTGAGATAGTCCAGGAGGGTAATGGAGGCAGGGGTGAGGGTTTCAGCAGCTGATCAGCTGAGGCAGGAGCAGAGATAGACACATCTGCAGCTGTTGTTCACACACTTGATGTGGCCACCTGTCCCTCATGATCTTACCCAAGAAATCCATTTGGAAAAGAGCAGCCCACAAATTAATCCGTGGCGGTGTCGGATTGACAGCAATGTGACAGGAATGTCTGCAAATCAGGCATTTTAAAAGCAGAGTGTGTGGGTGCCAAACTCCCCCTCTCTCTGCACTCTCTTTGGGATCACAGTCACACTTAGGGACCGTCTGACAATGCACAATATGTCCCCCTCGCTTTGGGAGCACATTCACACTAAGGGACTGTGTTGCAATGCACAATATGTCCCCCTCGCTCTGCTGTCTCTTCAGGACCACATTCACACTTGGGGACCATCTCGCAACCCTGTGCCAGCATGCCGCCCTCCATTGGGGTTGTCCATGGCAGTGAATTGACAAAGGGCCCCAGTGGTTTACCGTTGCTTTCTGCAGTGCGTTTGACCAGGGAAGCCTCCCTGCTCTTTCCCTCCTGCGATCAGACACTCTGGAAGGATTTACAGGCTGACAATTGACCTGTTTGGCTAATGTTACAAATTCATCTCCTGTGGCCATCCTATCCCGAAGCAGGACTCGAATCCAGAGCTCCTGGTCCGAAGGGAGGGACGGTGCCTATTGTGCCACAAGATCTCAGTCACGTAGATACTTGGGGAGCACATTACACAGCCAGGGGTAAAGAGTAGAGGAGGTAGACTAATTGGATAGCTCTTTGAAGGAGCTGTCACAGGCCTCTGGAGAGGCAATGGCCTAGTGGTATCATCGCTCGACTATTAACCCAGAAACTCAGTTAACATTCTGGGGGACCCTGGGTTCGAATCCCGCCACAGCAGATGGTGGAATTTGAATTCAATAAAAAAATACCTGGAATTAAGAATCTCCTGATGACCATGAAACCATTGTCAATTGTTGGAAAAAACCATCTGGTTCACTAATGTCCTTTAGGGAAGGAAATCTGCCATCCCTACCTGGTCTGGCCTACATGTGATTCCAGAGCCACAGCAATGTGGTTGACTATCAACTGCCCTCCAAGGGCAACTAGGGATGGCCAATTTTCACTAACTTCATTGCAGTGTTAATATAAGCCGCCTTGTGACACTAATAAAATAAATAAAAGCTGGCCAGACAGCAACACCCATGTCCCATGAATGAATAAGCAAAATGGCCTTCTGTGCTGTAGACTTCTATTATGTAGCTGCAAACTTTTCTGTGCTCCTATCAATGTCCAAAATAGCAGCCGTTTCTGTTCTAACACCCACTGTGTCCTTACAAACCATTGTCAACTGCACTGCACTGTTTGCTGTTAGACCATAAGACATAGGAGCAGAATTAGGCCATTCGGCCCATCCAGTTTGCTCTGCCATTCAGTCATGGCTGATTTTTTTCTCATCCCCCATTCTCCTGCCTTTTTCCCAAAACCTCTGATCCTCTTATTAATCAAGAACCTATCTATCTCTGTCTTAAAGACACTCAATGACCTGGGAGAGGAAGGTCACCTCTGGTCTGCCGTTCAATGTTGTGTAAAGATGTCCCCAAAGTAGCTCTGGCTCTCCCAAAACTGTGGATATGTGCACTGTTATGATGGCCATGAAGAACATGGGGGATCATTGATAGATCTCCCTGTGGGCCTCATCGGATACAAGCATCCTTCTTGAGCGCCCAGTGAGAAGTGGACAACGGGGTTTATAATAAATACCGAGGATGCTGGAATCTGAAACAAAAACAGAAAAAAGCTGGAAAATCTCAGCAGGTCTGACAGCATCTGTGGAGAGAGAATGGGGACAATGTTTTGAGTCGAGATGCCAGTGTTGTGTGTCCCGAGGTACAGACTGTCTCGCTGTAACCTGCAGGTGCAGCCATTCTCTTTGGTGCACAGTAAAGGGTCTTTGGTGATGGAAAACTGGCAACAAGGAGAATGTTTTTCTCCATCTCCTCTGGTAAGAAAAAGCAATGCCTCTTTTCAGGACCTTGATCCCTATGATATCAGTAGGAAGACTGGGCCCAATATACAGAGCGCATGCGTTACTTCTTCTGTGCTAACAACATTGAAAGTGACAGAAAACAACATTTGTTGATGGCATGCGGGACCCTGATATCCTGGTGGAAAAAACCACCAAGACCTGAAGCCCTCTGTAATCCTTCAGAGATATCGCTTAAACGTGGCTGGCAGAACTCCTGTGGGATCTGTCACTGGCTAGGTTGTGGAAATTGGCAGAACATTGCAAATTTGGACCATCTGTGAATGAAATGTTGCGAGACAGATTGGTATGTGGTTATAAATGACCTAACCACCCAAAAGAAGCTATTGGCAGAACCAAATTTGGACTTGAGACTTAATGCAGAAAAAGGGGCTCAGGAACTACAGGGGGCATCAGGCAGCAATGTCCTCCAACTGGGGGGAAGGACCTCATGGATGGCACAGTGGTTAGCACTGCTGCCTCACAGCACCAGGGACCCGGGTTCAATCCCTGGCTTGGGTTACTGTTTGTGTGAAGTTTGCACATCCTCCCCGTGTCTGCATGGGTTTCCTCCGGGTGCTCCAGTTTCCTCCCACACTCCAAAGATGTGTGGGTTAGATGGATTGGCCATGTGAAATTTACCTCTTAGCTAAGGTAAATGCATGGGGTTATAGAGATTTTGGCCTGGGTGGGATTGTGGTCGGTGCAGACCTGATAGGCCGAATGGCCTCTTTCTGCACTGTTGGATTCTATGATTCTATGTAATCGGTCCTCAATGGAGAGTGCTTGTGTAAGTCAGATGATAAAGGACTCCTTTCTATGTAGGAATCCTAATATCACCTCCAGACAGTGAGAGACAATGATGACCCAAGAGTATTAGGGAACATAGTCCAGAATGGTGCTGTTGCCAGACGATGGATTACTGCAAGCACTGTCACAGGACACGGGTGAAGTTTCATGAACAGGCAAAACACAAGCTGCCCAGTAGAAAAAGCCAATGCGAGTACCTGACCGTATCATGCAGGTATCCCTTCTCTCAGGGACAGGCATACTACAACTGAATCGTGTCATTATAACAAAAGTTGCCCCAATGATAGTAGTCACTGGTGAATGGCCATCCCATGGAGGTGCACACAGGAGCTGCAATCTGTGTTATCGGAGAACAGACATATAAGTCTCCAATCTGGCATCCAACTCCTGAGGTTGGAAGACATAAAGGACAGACTAGCCACCTACATGGAGGATCCTTTACAAATAAAAGGCGTCACAATGGCAAACAGGATTAAGGATAATCCCAAGGGGTTTTATCCGTATATAAGGAACAAGAGTGTAGCGAGGGAAGGGTAGGTCCACTCAAGAACAAAGGAGGGAATCTCTGCGTGGAGCCAGAGGAAGTGGGTGAGGTCCTTAACGAATACTTTGCATCAGTATTCACAAAGGAGAAGTACATGGTGTGCCTAGAGAGGGGTATTTTGATATTCTGGGGCATGTCAATGTAAATTAAGTGTTGGGTGTTTTGAAAAGCACTAAGGTATGCAAGACCCCAGGACCTGATGGGATCTATACTAGAAAACTGAGGGAGGAAATAGCTGGGGCCTTGTATAAAAACTTTGCATCCTCTTTAGTCACAGGAGATGTCCCAAAGGACTGGAGAATAGCCAATGTTGTTCCTTTGTTTAAGAAGGGCAACAGGGATAATCCAGGAAATTACAGGCCAGCGAGCCTTATGTCAGTGGTAGTGAAATTATTGGAGAAGATTTTTAGGGACAGAATTTGCTCACACTTGAAAAAAATATGGACTTATTAGCAATAGGCAGCATAGCTCTGTACGGGGGAGGTCATTTGAAATTTGATTGTTTTTAGGAAACTGACAAGGATGCTTAATGAAGGCAGGGTGATGGATGTTGTCTACATGGACTTTAGCAAGATCTTTTACAAGGTTCCTCATGGCAGGCTGATACAGAAGGTGAAGTCACATGGAATCCATGGTGAGCTGGTAAAATGGATACAGAACTGGCTTGGTCATAGAAGACAGTGAGTAGCAGTGGAAGGATGTTTTTCTGAATGGAGATCTGTGACCAGTGGTGTTCCGCAGGGATCAGTGCTGGGACCCTGTTGTTTGTAATATATATATGTGTTGGAGGAGAAGGTAGGTGGTCTGATTAGTAAGTTTGTGGATGACATAAAGATTGGGGGAGTTGTGGATAGTGTGAAGATTGCCAGAGGATACAGCGGGATATAGATAGGCTGGAGACTTGGGTGGCAAAATAGCAGATGGAATTTACATAGAACATAGAACAGTACAGCACAGAACAGGCCCTTCGGCCCACGATGTTGTGCCGACCTTCATCTGAAACCAAGATCAAGCTATCCCACTCCCTACCATCCTGGTGTGCTCCATGTGCCTATCCAATAACCGCTTAAATGTTCCTAAAGTGTCTGACTCCACTATCACTGCAGGCAGTCCATTCCACACCCCAACCACTCTCTGCGTGAAGAACCTACCTCTGATATCCTTCCTATATCTCCCACCATGAACCCTATAGTTATGCCCCCTTGTAATAGCTCCATCCACCCGAGGAAATAGTCTTTGAACGTTCACTCGATCTATCCCCTTCATCATTTTATAAACCTCTATTAAGTCTCCCCTCAATCTCCTCTGCTCCAGAGAGAACAGCCCCAGCTCCCTCAACCTTTCCTCATAAGACCGACCCTCCAAACCAGGCAGCATCCTGGTAAATCTCCTTTGCACTCTTTCCAGCGCTTCCACATCCTTCTTATAGTGAGGTGACCAGAACTGCACGCAATATTCCAAATGCGGTCTCACCAAGGTCCTGTACAGTTGCAGCATAACCCCACGGCTCTTAAACTCCAACCCCCTGTTAATAAAAGCTAACACACTATATGCCTTCTTCACAGCTCTATCCACTTGAGTGGCAACCTTTAGAGATCTGTGGATATGGACCCCAAGATCTCTCTGTTCCTCCACAGTCTTCAGAACCCTACCTTTGACCCTGTAATCCACATTTAAATTTGTCCTACCAAAATGAATCACCTCACATTTATCAGGGTTAAACTCCATTTGCCATTTTTCAGCCCAGCTTTGCATCCTATCTATGTCTCTTTGCAGCCTACAACAGCCCTCCACCTCATCCACTACTCCACCAATCTTGGTGTCATCAGCAAATTTACTGATCCACCCTTCAGCCCCCTCCTCTAAGTCATTAATAAAAATCACAAAGAGCAGAGGACCAAGCACCGATCCCTGCGGCACTCCGCTAGCAACCTGCCTCCAGTCCGAAAATTTTCCATCCACCACCACCCTCTGTCTTCGATCAGACAGCCAGTTACCTATCCAATCGGCCAACTTTCCCTCTATCCCACACCTCCTTACTTTCATCATAAGCCGACCATGGGGGACCTTATCAAACGCCTTACTAAAATCCATGTATATGACATCAACCGCCCTACCTTCATCAACACACCTAGTTACCTCCTCAAAAAATTCTATCAAATTTGTGAGGCACGATTTGCCCTTCACAAATCCGTGCTGACTATCCCGGATTAATCCGCATCTTTCTAAATGGTCGTAAATCCCATCCCTAAGGACCTTTTCCATCAATTTACCAACCACCGAAGTCAGACTAACCGGTCTATAATTACCAGGGTCATTTCTATTCCCATTCTTAAACAGAGGAACAACATTTGCCACTCTCCAGTCCTCTGGCACCATCCCCGTGGACAGCGAGGACCCAAAGATCAAAGCCAAAGGCTCTGCAATCTCATCCCTCGCCTCCCAAAGAATCCTAGGATACATTTCATCAGGCCCAGGGGACTTATCGACCTTCAGTTTATTCAAAACTGCCAATACATCCTCCCTCCGAACATCTATTTCCTCCAGCCTATTAGCCTGTAACACCTTCTCTTCCTGAAAAACATGGCCCCTCTCCTTGGTGAACATTGAAGAAAAGTATTCATTCATCACCTCGCCTATCTCTACTGATTCCATACACAAGTTCCCACCACTGTCCTTGACCGGCCCTAACCTCACCCTGGTCATTCTTTTATTCCTCACATAAGAGTAAAAAGCCTTGGGGTTTTCCTTGATCCGACCCGCCAAGGACTTCTCATGTCCCCTCCTAGCTCTCCTCAGCCCCTTTTTCAGCTCGTTCCTTGCTAACTTGTAACCCTCAATCGAGCCATCTGAACCTTGTTTCCTCATCCCTACATAAGCTTCCCTCTTCCTTTTCACAAGACATTCCACCTCTTTTGTGAACCACGGTTCCCTCACTCGGCCATTTCCTCCCTGCCTGACAGGGACATACCTATCAAGGACACCCAGTATTTGTTCCTTGAAAAAGTTAACCTGGACAAATGTGAGGTGATGCATTTTGAAAGATCTAATGCAGGAGTGAAGTATACAGTAAATGGCAGAACTCTTACAAGCATTAACATACAGAGGGATCGAGGTCCATAGTTCCCTGAAAGTTGTGACTCAGTTGTATAAGATGATGAAGAAGGCACATGGCAGGCATGTCTCCATCGGTTAGCCATAAAGTATAAACATTGGCAAGTCATGTTGCAGCTGTGTAGAACTTTGCTCATGCCACATTTGGAATATTGCGTCCAGTTCTGGTGGCCACATTACCAGAAGGATGTGGAGGCTTTGGAGAGGGTACAGAAAAGGTTTACCAGGATGTTGCCTGGTTTGGAGGGCATTAGTTATGAGGAGAGATTGGACAAACTTGGTTTGTTTTCACTTGAACGTCAGAGGCTGAGGGGAGACCTGATAAAAGTTTACAAAATTATGAGAGGAATGGAGTCTTTTTTCCCAGGGTAAAAATGTCAATTACTAGGGGACATTAGGTTTAAGTTAAATGGGGGGAAATTTAAAGGAGATGTGAGAGACAAGATTTTCACACAGAGGATGGTAAGTGCCTGGAATGCGCTGACAGAGGAGGTGGGAGAAGCAGATACACTAGCAACGTTTAAGAGGCATCTTGACAGATACATGAATAGACAGGGAATAGAGGGATACGGACTGCTCAGAGGCCAAAGGTGTTTAGTTTAGAAAGGCGTCATGTATCAGTTCATGCTTGGTGGGTGGAAGGGCCTGTTCCTGTGTTGTACTGTTCTTTGTTGTTCAGTAACTTACAGGCAGCAGTCAGCTTGTCTGCCACTCATTGTTGTAGGGGGACATGGAACCAAGCCTTATGGGGAGAGATTGGCTCCAGCAGATCCGGCTGAATTGGTTGGAGATCTTCAGGCCAGGTGTGCGAAGTTATTAGAAGATACCCTGGAGTTTTACAGGTACACCCGGAAAAAAATTAACGGGGCCAAGATTTATGTTGAGCCCTAGCTATTTCAGAACAAGACCAGTCACATACTCCATGCTGGGGAAGGTAGAAACTGAACTAAGGCACCTTGAAAGTTTAGATACAATAAGGCCTGTGCAGAATGGGCTGCAACTGTAGTCCCTGTTCTGAAGCCCGACAAATCGGTTTGCCTTTGTGTGGACTATAAGCTAACAGCCAAGTGGATCTCCAAACTTGATAGGTACCCCATGCCCCAAATCAAAGATCTGTACACTAAAGTTAACAGGTGGAAAGACATTCTCCAATTTGGACATGAGCCATGTTTATCTTCCGCTTGAATTGGATGAGCCTTCCCAGAAATATGTGATGATCAACACATAAGGGAGCCTGAGTATACTCAGCTGCCCTTTGAGGTCTCGCCAACACTTTCCAAAGAGTTACTACCCAAGGTAGCAGTATACTTAGATGATGGCCTGGTCACGGGCTTCGGAACAGGAACACCTGGGCGACTTAAAAGTCTTGCAGAGATTTTCTAGAGTGAGAATTCGCTTGAAGAGGGAGAAATGCGTCTTACAAGTGAATGAAGTAACCTAGTTAGGCTACTGAGTAGACGGCAAGGGGTAACATAAAGTAATTTATTTATCAGTCACAAGTAGGCTTACATTAACACCGCAATGAAGTTACTGTGAAAATCTCCTAGTCGCTACATGCCGGCACCTGTCTGGGTACAGCGAGGGAGAATTTAGCATAGCCAATGCACTTAACCAGCAAGTCTTTGGACTGTGGGAGGAAACTGGAGCACCCGGAGGAAACCCACGCAGACATGGGGAGAACGTGCAAACTCCACACAGACAGTGACCCGAGCCGGAATCGAACCCGGGTCCCTGGCGCTGTGAAGCAGCAGTGCTACCCACTGTGCTACCAATACATCCAGCAGAGGATAAGGTGAATGCCAACAAGGAAGCACCAACCGCAAGTAACACCACGGAGTTGAAATCCACCCTGGGATTAGTGAATTATTATGGAAAATGTATCCCAAGCTTAGCTTCCATGCTGGCTCCCCTACGATGCCCTGCTATGAAATACCATGAGGTGGTCCTGGGAAGGTCCGCAGGCAGAAGCTTCTCCTAAGGTTAAGCATCAGCTCCTATCATAAACTACTGGCCCATTTTGACCTTAAGAAAGAAGTTGTATTGATTTGTGACACTTCCCCTTATGGGATTGGGGCAGTGCTGTCACATTGCTGGAAAGACGGGATGGAAAAGTCCATCGTGTTTGCCTCCAGGACTCTTTCAGATGCAGAACGAAGGTATTCTCAGATTGAGGAAGAAGAGTTGGCAGTTGTATTTGGTGTGAAAAGGTTCCATCAATACAACTATAGCCTGATTATTGTTTGATTCTAAGACCCACACCATACACAACAACAGGTCTTGCCCCACTGGAGCTGTTAATGGGATGACGGCTTCGTACCAGATTAAGCCAAACCCAAAAACCAAGGAGAAAATCACGATTCTGCAAAGACAGAAAAAACTTCCACAATGGGTGATGTGGTTCATGTCAGCAACTTTGGGGATGGTTGCAGTTGGATCCTTGGGATTGTTGTGGAGAAGAGGGGGGCCAGCATCTTACAAGTACAAAGTCTAGGATGCAACCTTAAAGAAGAACTTGGACCATCTCAGAGTCCCTGTGCCCAAGCAGGTCTCACTCCCAGCCATGGAGGTGGCAGCTGCCAGTGTGTGCCCTCAGCTAGAAGTTGACTCTGCGTTAGCCCTTCTGGATAGTGAAGGTACGGACTCGGCGATGGAGGCTGAAGAAGTTGGCCTCCAGGCTGAAACAGAACTCGAGGAAGAACCTGCATCGGTAACCCTCCGGCACTCCCTTTGGAAACAAAGGTCTCCTTTTCGGCTTACGCTGCCTAACCCAACCCCGATTTTGACTGACCCCAGACTGATTGGTATTCCTAAAGACACCAGCAATGCCTGATGGTTGAAAGAGCTCACTCTGAATCAGGCTAAGGACTGTGGGAGCAGCAAAGAACAGGATGTGAAGCCATGGAACAAGCACAGGAATTGATTGGATGATGGCTGTTCTTATGCCTTGAACAGACAGTGACTGAATAGAGATCCCGGTGTTGCTCCTGAGAGAATTACAACCCCGTGACATAGGCACGACTCTCACAATTTGTGACCAAAAAGAAAAAGACAGTGATTGATTAATGCCTGTCCTGTGAGTCCGTGACTGGAAGCATGATCGGTTCTGTATAAGAGGAAGAGATGCAAAGACACCGGCAGCAATAACCCGGGATTAACCAGCGTAGAAGCAAGACCCCAATTCGGGGAATCAGACATCGGAACAAGACCCACCAGCAGGGAACCTCATCTGTTCACCTTGCCACAGGCGGTATCGCTTAAGTCCAATTTGAGAGTTTGCATATTTTAACAAGTTTCAATACCTTTTGAATACTTGTGTGTGCAGGTCAGAGGTTAAATACTTTGTGTATAACAAAGTAAGCAGGAGGTTAGTTACTTTGTGTATAACAAAGTTTGATGCCTGGTTTAATTTTGTGGTAATTTGGAACAGTATAACAAAGGAGATTTGTTGTACAATAATTCGAGAGTTTGAGTGTCTGTCCATGGCGTCAGTTGACTCGAGTTCGAAGGCAACAGTGCTGAGCAGCGGAAAGGACCTTCTCACAGTGGGGGTGCGGGAGGAGACATAGACTTCAGGAAGGAGGAATGTTCTGAAGGCCATGGAGGGACCATCGCTAAATCTCCCTGTGGGCTTTGTAGAGTACGAGCTTCCTTATTGAGTGAGTGGAGGCTTGCCCAATGAGAAGCGGTGAGCGGGGACTTTCAAACCACTGCTCGACCGGGGTTGGAGGTCCCGAGGTGCAGACTGTCTTAGCTGTATGTTGCTGCTGTGGCCCTTCTTTTTTGGGGACACAATAAATAGTCTTTGGTGATGGGAAAGTGGCGTCTGGCTGAGTTACGACATCTTCAAATCATTGAAGGCGGCTGGATAGAGAAAGTGATCAGAACGGCATACAGGATTGTGAGCTTTATAAATAGAGGCAAAAACAAGAAAGTTATGGTGAACCCTTACTCTCATTCTGTCTCAACGAGAGTATCTAGTCCGATTCTGGGCGCCACACTTTAGGAAGGATTTCGAGAGGGCGCAGAAAACATTCACAAGGAGGGTACAAGAATCAGAGTCTTCAGTTATTCGGATGGACTGGTGAACATTGGGATCGCTTTCCTTACCGAAAATAAGACTGGGCGGAGATTTGATGGAAGTGTTCAAACTCCTGAATCCAGACGAAGTATTTGTTTCTATTTGAGAACCGAGAGGAGGCAGATTTAAACTAATCAGTAGAAGAAGCAAGGTGACATTAAGGAACATGTTGGCACAGCGGGTCATTGGGATCTGGAACACACTGCCTGAGAAGCAGAAGTGGTGAAGACGGACTTTATTGTGGCTTTCGAAAGAGGATCCAGTAAGTGTCTGAAGGGGAATAACTTGCAGGAGAACAGGGAAAGGGCGGAGGAGTTTTTTGACTGGCTAGATTGCTCTTGCAGTGAGCCAGTGTGGACTGTAGAGGGCAAACAGTCTCTTCTTATGCTGAAACTATTCTCGCGACTATAACGGAATACAACGGCCCCAAAGCAGATAGAAATCAGGGATTGCTCCTTGGACATTTTGCACAGACGACCAAGACTTTATCGCTGCTTGCGGGGAGCGCCAACAATAGTTTAACATTTAAAGTGACTGCCATACTCCTGTACTTAGACACGGAAATATAGATAAAATTGGGAGTCCTTCACAGCACCCAAGGAGGCCATTCATCCCATTGAATCCATGCTGTCCCTCTGCAGAGGTCAGTTCCACTCCCTTGATCGTTCCCTGTGGGTTCCAGGTCATTGCCACTTGCTGCGATTTTTTATAAGAAAGTTCTTCCTCATCCAAAAATCTGAAATCTGTCAGTCCTTGTAGCATTGGCGAATGGAAAGAGTTTTTCCCCACCTAACTTATCCGAGCCCCTCGTAGCCTTGCCCACCTCCTATTAAATCTCCCTTCAGTCTCCTTTGCTCCAAGTGGAACATCCCCAGACTCTCCAACCTAACATTACTAACTTTACTTTTCTTACTATACTCCTTATACACCTATGACTGTGGGGCCAAATTCCCCTTCAACTCGATTTTCAAGTTTGTTGATGACACCACTGTAGTGGGTCGGATCTCAAACAATGATGAGACGGAGTACAGGAATGAGATAATCTGGTGAACTGGTGCAGCAACAGTAATCTCTCCCTCAATGTCAACAAAACAAAGAAGATTGTCATCGACTTCAGGAAGTGTAAAGGAGAACATGCCCCTGTCTACATCAACGGGGAAGTGGAAATAGTCGAGAGCTTCAAGTTTCTATGTGTCCAGATCACCAACAACCTGTCCTGGTCCCCGTGATAGTTAGGAAAGCCCAACACCTCTACTTTCTCAGAAGACTAAGGAAATTTGGCATGTCAGCTACAACTCTCACCAACTTTCACAGGTGCACCATAGAAAGCATCCTTTCCAGATATATCACAGCTCGGTCTGGCTCCTGCTCTGTCCAAGGCCACAAGAAACTACAAAAGGTTGTGAATGTAGCCCAGTCCATCACGCAAACCAGCCTCCCATCCATTGACTCTGTCTACACTTCCCGCTGCCTCAGAAAAGCAGCCAGCATAATCAAGGACCCCACGCACCCCGGACATTCTCTCTTCCACCTTCTTCCATCGGGAAAAAGATACAAAAGTCTGAGGTCACATACCAACCGACTCAAGAACAGCTTCTTACCTGCTGCCATCAGACCTTTGAATGGACCTACCTTATATGAAGTTGATCTTTCTCTACAGCCCAGCTATGACTGTAACACTACATTCTGCACCCTCTCCTTTCCTACTCCCCTCTGTACTCTATGAACAGTATGCTTTGTCTGTAGAATGTGGAAGAAACAATACTTTTCACTGTATGCTAATACATGTGACAATAATAAATCAAGTCAAATTTTAAAAACTTGTAACTAAACCCCCTCAATCTCTGGAATGAATGATTCTGCCAAATCTCTGCCACAAACTGTTGTGGACCATCACTTCTTTCTTAATGGGATGACCAGAACTGCATGTCTAGTGGAGGCCTTACAAGAGTTTTATATAAATCCACCATAACCTGTCTGCTTCTGTACTCAATGCCTCTATTTATGAAACACAAGACCCTATCTATATGTTTGCCAGCCATTCTTTCAATATGTCTCAGTATAGTGGCACGGTGGCACAGTGATTAGCACTGCTGCCTCACAGCGCCAGAGACTCGGGTTCAATTTCAGACTTGGGTCACTATCTGTATGGAGTTTGCACGTTCTCTCCCGTGTCTGCATGGGTTTCCTCCGGGTGCCCCGGTTTCCTCCCACAGTCTAAAGATGTGCAGGTTAGGTTGATTGGCATGTTAAATTGACCCTAGTGTCAGGAGGATTAGCAGGGTAAATGTGTGGGGTTATGGGGATAGGGCCTAGGTGGGATTGTTGGCAGTGCAGACTCAATAGGCGAATGGGCTCCTTCTGCATTGTAGGGATTCTGTGATTCTATGCCCTACCACCTCCAGAACATGACTGAGTCTCCCCGGTCATTGCAGACAGGAGTCAGTAGTGTCAGAATGGAGTTGGATAGGGAGAACATCAGATCAAAGAATCGGGTGTGTGATTGCGGGTGGGTGTTCCACACAATGCATCAGTCGACTCACTGGAATCAGAGGCACTGGCAGCCCAGGAGGGTGTTTGAGCATCAGGAGAAGGCAGCTTGAAACTCGACAGAAGACAACAGTAAGGAGACACGGAAGATTGGAACAGGGAGTGTGGATTTGTGACAGTGAAGAATTGGATGGAGTGGGGCAGATCAGAGGCTTTGGCAGATTAGGACAGTCCTCTTGCAGTTATTTGAGAACCGGAGGTTTCCAAAGATTCACACAGGAAAGTGGAACATAGAGTCTGGAAGGTGTTAACAGATTCGAGGAATTGATGGTGGATTGGACATAAGTAGGCCGTAAGGCAGCAGATCACAACAGATTGGGGAGAGTGGAATAGCAGTTACAGTGGAACAGGAGAGTGGGATTGGAGTTACGGTGGGAGACTGGGATATGAGTTATGGTGGAATGGGAGAGTGGGATACGAGTTACGGTGGAATGGGAGAGTGGGATACGAGTTACGATGGAATGGCAGAGTGGGATAGGGGTTAGGGTGTTTTTGGGAGAGTGGGATAGGAGTTAGGGTGGATTGGGAAGTGGGATTGGAGTTAGGGTGTTTTGGGAGAGTGGGATTGGACTGGGTGTTTTGGGAGAGTGGGATTGGAGTTAGTGTTTTGGGAGAATGGGATTGGAGTTACGGTGTTTTTGGGAGTGTGGGATTAGAGTTAGGGTGTTTTGGGAGAGTGGGATTGGAGTTAAGAGTCACAGAGGTTTACACCATGGAAACAGACCCTTCGGCCCAACTTGTCCATGCTGCCCTTTTTTAACCCCTAAGCTAGTCCCAATTGCCCTCATTTGGCCCATATCCCTCTATACCCATCTTACCCATGTAACTGTCTAAGTGCTTTTTAAAAGACAAAATTGTACCCGCCTCTACTACTACCTCTGGCAGCTTGTTCCAGACACTTACCACCCTCTGTGTGAAAATATTGCCCCCCTCTGGACATTTTTCTATCTCTCCCCTCTCACCTTAAACCTATGCCCTCTAGTTTTAGACTCCCCTCCCTTTGGGAAAAGATATTGACTATCCAGCTGATCTATGTCCCTCATTATTTTATAGACCTCTATAGGATCACTCCTCAGCCTCCTACGCTCCAGAGAAAAAAGTCCCAAGTCTATCCAGCCTCTCCTTATAACTCAAACCATCAAGTCCCGGTAGCATCCTAGTAAATCTTTTCTGCACTCTTTCTAGTTTAATAATACCCTTTCTATAATAGGGTGACCAGAACTGTACACAGTATTCCAAGTGTGGCCTTACCAATGTCTTGTACAACTTCAAGACGTCCCAACTCCTGTATTTAATGTTCTGACCAATGAAACCAAGCATGCTGAATGCCTTCTTCATCACACTGTCCACCTGTGACTCCACTTTCAAGGAGCAATGAACCTGTACCCCTAGATCTCTTTGTTCTGCAACTCTCCCCAACACCCTACTGTGGTGATATAAACAGGGCCTAGTTTTAAGGCTGATAAAATTGGATATCCTAAATTAAAGAATTGGACACATTGAAATCAAACACAGTCAAACCTCAGGCAGGCCAATTGTACAATACACTAATGTGTCTGGGCCTGACCCATCAACCACCCATCAAAGGTCGTTACACTCTACTTGAGACTTAGCAGGAGATCATGGCACCTCATTGAAATGCATCAGTCTATTGTGAGAAGCCCAGATCGGGCCAGACTTTCTGTCACCAAGAGATCCTGTAGAAAGCTTACCTGATAACAAGTTCAACAACATGGAGATGGACACCTGGGGGGGCGGACCCTGGTGTCCTGTCAGGCAGACATCAAGAAACCCACTGGGTATTGGAACCCCCTCCTGGGACCTCATTGGCCAGAAGCCAGAGAAGTTTCTGGAAAGGCAAGCAGGCTGGGGATAAAGGGACACACTCAGAGGCACACAGCAGCGAAGACTCGACAGGGGAGACGGCCGTGACCATTCGGAAGACTGACCAGAGAAGGAAGGAAGAAGCGGCCATCGAGACTCACCTTCGTGACGACAGACCAGAGGGACTCAGAGAATCGGGCCTGCAGTTTAACCAAGCCATCTTTACGGGTAGTATACTTGAATCTGCTGGGGTATCCTCTTGTTTTATGTGGGTAATTTAAGGGTTAATAGTGTTATTTAATAAACTTGTTGAATCTTTACTTGTGTTTGTCCTTTGTCCACCTTGCAAATAAGGGCACCGGGGTAAAACCTTGGAGTAAGTAAACTGGTTGAAAGTATCTGAGAATTCACAGGTACAACACTACCGTTAACTAAGTAAGTTCTGCCCTGGTTCAATCTACCAAAATGCATCACCTCACATTTATCTAAATTAAATTCCATCTGCCATTCATCAGCCCACTGGCCCAATTGATCAAGATCCCGTTGCAATTCTTCACTGTCCACCATGCCACCAATCTTGGTGTCATCTGCAAACTTACTAACTGTGCCTCCTATAGTCTCATCCAAATCATTAATATAAATGACAAATAACAGTGGACCCAGCACTGATCCCTGAGGCACACCGCTGGTCACAGGCCTCCAGTTTGAAAAGCAACCCTCTACAACCACCCTCTGTCTTCTGTCATCAAGCCAATTTTTTATCCATTTAGCTACCTCACCCTGGATCCCGTGAGATTTAACCTTATGCAGCAACCTACCATGTGGTATCTTGTCAAAGGCCTTGCTAAAGTCTGTGTAGACAACATCAACTGCACTGTCCTCAACTACCTTCTTGGTTACCCCTTCAAAAAACTCAATCAAATTTGTGAGACATGATTTTCCACTCACAAAGCCATGCTGACTGTCCCAATCAGTCCTTGCATCTCTAAATGCCTGTCAATCCTGTCTCTCAAAATACCTTCCAACAACTTACCCACCACAGATGTGAGGCTCACTGGCCTGTAGTTCCCAGGCTTTTCCCTGCAGCCCTTTTTAAACAAAGGCACAACATTTGCCACCCTCCAATCTTCAGACACCTCACCTGTGACTATCGATGATTCAAATATCTCTGCTACGGGACCTGCAATTTCCTCCCTAGCCTCCCACAATGTCCTGGGATACACTTCACCAGGTCCTGGGGATTTATCTACCTTGATGCGCTTTAAGCCTTCCATACCTCCTTCCCTGTAATATGTACACTCCCAAGACGTCACTATTTATTTCCCCAAGTTCCCTAACATCCATGTTAGGGTGGATTGGGAGAGTGGGATTGGAGTTAGGGTGGAATGGGAGAGTGGGATTGGAGTTGGGGTGTTTTGGGAGAGTGGAATTGGAGTTGGGGTGTTTTGGGAGAGTGGGATTGGAGTGAGGGTGTTTTGGGAGAGTGGGATTGGAGTTAGGGTGGAATGGGAGATGGAATTGGAGTTAGGGTGTTTTGGGAGAGTGGGATTGGAATTAGTGTGAAATGGCAGTGAGATTGGAGTTAGGGTGGAATGGGAGAGTGGGATTGTAGTTGGGGTGTTTTGGGAGAGTGGGATTGGAGTTAGTTTGGGTGGGATTGGAGTTGGGGTGTTTTGGGGTTTGGATTGCTCTGATAGAATGCCGGAAGCGGAAGGAACATCGCCCCATTGTTTCTACTGAGTTCCGGAGGTCAGAGGTCAGTAAAATGGCGGCGCCCATGTTCCGGCGCTGAGCCGCGCTCTCCCCGATGTTTCTCTGGCTCTGGCGGCGGCAGCTCCGGCCTGGATCCCGGCTCCACCCCGGGGCCTGGGGTCGGGCCTGGCTCAGCAGCCCCGTCCGGGACCGAGCCGGCAAGGAGAGGCGGCAGCGGCGGAGAGCGGAGGAGATTGAGGGCCGGAGTGTGAGGGAGGAGGTGAGAGGAGGAAGGGCACAATTTACCATAACTCCAGGATACTTTCTGACAAAATTTTCATTCTCAAATTCCTAATCATTAAACTCTGTACCCAACGACCAATCCCATAGGATAAACTTTTGTAGTTCATTTATTATTGTCACAAGTAGGCTTACATTAACACTGCAATGAAGTTACTGTGAAAATCCCCAAGTCGCCACACTCCGGCACCTGTTCCGGTACACTGAGGGAGAATTTAGCATAGCCAATCCACCTAACCAGCACTTCTTTCAGACTGTGGGAGGAAACCGGAGCACCCGGAGGAAACCCACGCAGACATGGGGAGAATGTGCAGACAGTGACCTGAGGCCGGAATTGAACCCGGATCCCTGACGCTGTGAGGCAGCAGTGCTAACCACTGTGCTACCATGCTGTGTGGGGGGAGGGGAGAGGTCAGGGGCTGAGTGGGGGGGGAGGGGAGAGGTCAGGGGCTGAGTGGGGGGGAGGGGAGAGATCAGGGGCTGAGTGGGGGGGGAGGGGAGAGATCAGGGGCTGAGTGGGGGGGAGGGGAGAGATCAGGGGCTGAGTGGGGGGGAGGGGAGAGATCAGGGGCTGAGTGGGGGGGAGGGGAGAGGTCAGGGGCTGAGTGGGGGGGAGGGGAGAGATCAGGGGCTGAGTGGGGGGGAGGGGAGAGATCAGGGGCTGAGTGGGGGGGAGGGGAGAGGTCGTGGGGAGAGGGGAGAGGTTGGGCTGAGTGGGGGGAGGGAGAGGTCAGGGGCTGAGTGGGGGGAGGGAGAGGTCAGGGGCTGAGTGGGGGGAGGGGAGAGGTCAGGGGCTGAGTGGGGGGAGGGGAGAGGTCAGGGGCTGAGTGGGGGGAGGGGAGGGGAGAGAACGGGGGGGGTGTGGGGGGAAGGAAGAGGACGGGATGAATGGGGGGAGGGGGGAGTACGGGGGGTGTGTGGGGGGAAGGAAGAGGATGGGATGAATGGGGGGAAGGAAGAGGATGGGGTGAGTGGGGGAGGGGGAGGGGGGAGTACGGGGGGTGAGTGGGGGAGGGGGAGGGGGGAGTACGGGGGGTGTGTGGGGGGAAGGAAGAGGATGGGATGAATGGGGGGAAGGAAGAGGATGGGGTGAGTGGGGGAGGGGGAGGACGGCGGGGTGTATGGGAGGAAGGAAGAGGATGGGGTGAGTGTGGGGGAGGGAAGAGGACAGGGGGTGAGTGGGGGAAGGGAGATGACAGGAGATGATTGGGGAGGGGGAATGGCAGGGGGTGAGTGGGGGGGATGGCTGAGTGTGGGGGAGGGAAGAGGACAGGGGGTGAGTGGGGGAAGGGAGATGACAGGAGATGATTGGGGAGGGGGAATGGCAGGGGGTGAGTGGGGGGGATGGCAGGGTGTGTGAGCCAGAGGAGAGAGGGTATGGGGGGAGGGACATAGGGAAGTGGTGGGAGGGGAGAGGGATGGCAGGGTATGTGTGTGGGGGAGGGGAGGTGGGAGAATGCAGGAAGGGTGTGTATTTGGGAGAGGTGTTGGTGGAGGTGGGAGGTGGGGATGAGAGTGGAGGGGGTGAGAGCCATCAAAGGGATCTGCTGTCAGATTAGCAGGGGTCCAGAGTAGTAATGGGGTCCCTGTAATGGGTTGGGGGCTGGGGGGGGTGTGGGGAAGTTTGAGAAATCAATCGAGGGATTGAGTTTAGGAGTTGGGAGATAATGATGCAGCTTTATAAGACCCCACTTGGAGTACTGTGCTCAGTTCTGGTCGCCTCATTACAGGAAGGATGTGGAAATTATTGAAAGGGTGCAGAGAAGATTTACAAGGATGTTGCCTGGATTTGTTGGCATGCTTATGAGGATAGGCTGAGGAAGCTCGGTCTTTTCTCCTTGGAGAGACGAAGGATGAGAGGTGACCTGATAGAGGTGTACAAGATGTTGAGAGGTATAGATCGGGTGGATTCTCAGAGGCTTTTTCCCAGGGCTGAAATGGTTGCTACGAGAGGACACAGGTTTAGGGTGCTGGGGGGTAGGTACAGGGGAGATGTTAGGGGTAAGTTTTTCACTCAGAGGGTGGTGGGTGAGTGGAATCGGCTGCCGTCAGTGGTGGTGGAGGCAAACTCGATAGGGTCTTTTAAGAGACTTCTGGATGAGTACATGGAACTGAATAGGATTGAGGGTTATAGGTAAGTATATATATAAGCCTAGGTAGGTAGGGACATGACCGGCGCAACTGGTGGGCCGAAGGGCCTGTTTGTGCTGTAGTTTTTCTATGTTCTAAGAGTTAGGACTTTGGGAGGAGAGCGAGGATATGTAGTCTTGGGACTGGAGATGGGGGTAGGGTTGGGGGGGGCTCCCTGTGGAGTGTGGGTTTGCAGATGGTGAGTGGGTGCATCTTTAGTCGCTCACTTGCTGGAGTTACGCTGATGTGCCAGTTAGGTCCAGTTGAAAAGCGTTCGACCGGTAGGGATTCTGCTCTGGGTTGTACCTTATCTGTGGTAAGTGACCACTGCTGCATTACACAGGGTCGAATAACTGCATTTCTGATGCTCACAGGCCCGGGGAGAGCAGTCCTGGTCAGAACCCGAGGTGATTGCTTACTGCGTGCCAACACCACCCGGAGAGAAAAAAGGTAGGGGTGCAAACTGGGACTCCAGTGTGAATGCAGCTTGTAGTGCGCCGTGTTGTCGGGCCCCTTTCGAACCCTGAGCACTGCAGTCAGTCACCAGTTGGGCTTATTCTGTGATGGTGCGTTGCATAAATTAAATTATTGGACGGGATAGGAAGGGAAACTTAACTGCTTCATTTTTCTGGCCCTATGTCCGTAAGCAGAGGTGTTTTGATTTTTGAAATAGTCCCCGGTGTCTTTCATGAACACACTGTCTGTGAGGTCAGTTTTAAAGGAACTCGCAGCAAAATATCTTCTGGGTTAAATCCGAGCTTTAGTTTATTCATACATTCAAACCCTGGGGAATGGTCATCGCGACGACATCGCGCCCAAGAAGGAAATGGAAAAGAAAAGTTTTACGACCAGGAAGAAAGAAACAATGAGAGCTCCAAAGAAACGGATATTAATTCACGTGAAGCTTAGAGTCCAGTGAGGGTTCCTTCACGTCGGGGTTAAGGTTCTGCTGGGCTCAGCTAGCAGGCGTCGCATCACGTTAGAGTCCAGTGAGGGTTCCTTCACGTCGGGGTTAAGGTTCTGCTGGGCTCAGCTAGCAGGCGTCGCATCACGTTAGAGTCCAGTGAGGGTTCCTTCACGTCGGGGTTAAGGTTCTGCTGGGCTCAGCTAACAGGCGTCGCTTCACGTTAGTGATGGCGCAGCAGAATGAGGTTGGTAACCAGAGACTTGACCTGCTGTACAGGTAATGCAGGAATCTTCCAGACAAGCTGGCTTTGAGGAGATTTGTCGTCAGCCTGAAGTCCTGTTTTAGCGTCGACATGCTGGGTGTTAACAGCAGACTGTCCTGGGAGTCCAGGAATGTAACATTAAAGCTTTTCCGAGCTGATTCAGGGTAACAATCGGTTTCTATACCCGTGGTCAAAATCCATTGCTCACCTCGGGAGGTAGATGGCGGTTAACGAATAAGGAATTCCACAGCCTCACCACTCTTTGGGTGAAGAAATGTCTCCTCACCTCCGTCCTAAATGATCTGCCCCGAATCCTCAGACTGTGACCCCTGGTTCTGGACTCCCCCACCATTGGAAATATCCTCCCTGCATCTACCCTGTCTAATCCTGTTAGAATTTTATAAATCTCTATGAGAGACCGCCCCCCCCTCCACTCCCCTCACCCATTTGTCTGAACTCCAGCAAAAACAATCCTAACCGAGTCAATCTCTCCTCATACATCAGTCCCGCCATCCCCGGAATCAGCCTGGTAAACCTTCGCTGCACTCCTTCGAGAGCAAGAACATCCTTCCTCAGAAAAGGAGACCAAAACTGCACACAATACTCTAGGTGTGGCCTCACCAAGGCCCTGTGTAAGTGCAGAAACAGTAAGCGTTTTAACAACACCAGGTTAAAGTCCAACAGGTTTATTTAACCTGGTGTTGTTAAAACGCTTACTGTGTTTACCCCAGTCCAACGCCGGCATCTCCACACCATAAGTGCGGAAAGGCATCCCTCCTGTATTCGCAACCTCTCACAATGAAGGCCAACATACCATTTTAACACCTCCGCAGGTATAACGGGTTTCGATGTCTCCCTCTTTGTCCAAGCTGGGGAGAGAGATCGTCTTCCATCCCTTTATTTAATTGACCATAATGGATCCTCGCAACAATAGGGTGAAATTTCACAAGGATGAGGGTTAAACTTTGCCTTGTAATTCCCGTTGGATGTTCCTGGAACCGTCACAAACCATTCAACTTGCAGCAGCGGTGATTTTGGTCCAGCAAAGTCGATTGTTAAATAAGTAGAAAATAAGATTTGATTTGAACCATTTGTGATCTTGTTTGTGTCTTGTGGACGAGACACTGTTTGCCATTCAATCTGCCAATCAATCTGGATTAAGATGGGCTGAATGGACTTGCTTGTCCATCAAGGTGTTGAGATCTGGCTTGAGGCATTGTGGAGTTGAGGGGGCGCGGGGGGGGATGTTGCTCAGGTACTTGGATATTTTCAGAGCCCATTTCAAGCGGCTGGAATGCGAGCAGTGTTGGATGTTTCCTAACTTCATGTGTCTGTCGCAGATACCTCTGTGCCCCTGCCAGACTCGTACAGTCCGCAGTATGTGGAGGCTGCCTGGTACCCCTGGTGGGAGCAGCAAGGCTTCTTCAAACCCGAATATCATGTGAGTATGATCTGTGCGGAGGACCCAGGGACAGGGGTAACACCAGTGGTTTTGGATGTTTGGGGTGGGTCTGTGCAAAGGCGATGGTGTAAATTCTGGACAAAATGGTAGCCCGTGTGTGAGCTCGGGAGATCACGGGGGCGGGGGGACGAATCGGAGGGGAGAGTTTTGTTTAGCTTATTTATTAGTGTCACAAGTAGGCTCACATTAACACAGCAATGAAGTTACTGTGAAAATCCCATCAGAGGGGGAGGGGAGAGCCGGGTCATACAGGAGGTGAGGGGAGGGTCGGGAGGGGGAGTTGCAGGGAGGGGACTAGATAACTGAAAGTCCCAGCGAGAATCATCAGGTTCAGTGGTACTGGGCTGTGGTGTCACCATCTTGCCTGCTCCTCCCTCCACAGGAACACTTGCCGCACCGTCAGGACACATCCTTCTCTCTGTGTATCCCACCACCCAACGTGACCGGCTCCCTCCACCTGGGGCACGCCCTGACTGTCGCAATCCAGGATGCTGTGGTTCGCTGGTAAATGTTTGATCTCCACAATGGTACAAATGTCGAATAACGCTGGGGTAAAGTATTGGTGGGTACGGGTCTGTCACTGTATAACACTGGGGTACAGTGCTGGTGGGTACGGGTCTGTCACTGTATAACACTGGGGTACAGTGCTGGTGGGTACGGGTCTGTCACTGTATAACACTGGGGTACAGTGCTGGTGGGTACGGGTCTGTCACTGTATAACACTGGGGTACAGTGCTGGTGGGTACGGGTCTGTCACTGTATAACACTGGGATACAGTGCTGGTGGGTACGGGCCTGTCACTGTATAACACTGGGGTACAGTGCTGGTGGGTACGGGTCTGTCACTGTATAACACTGGGGTACAGTGCTGGTGGGTACGGGTCTGTCACTGTATAACACTGGGGTACAGTGCTGGTGGGTACGGGTCTGTCACTGTATAACACTGGGGTACAGTGCTGGTGGGTACGGGTATGTCACTGTATAACACTGGGGTACAGTGCTGGTAGGTACGGGTCTGTCACTGTATAACACTGGGGTACAGTGCTGGTAGGTACGGGTCTGTCACTGTATAACACTGGGGTACAGTGCTGGTGGGTACAGGTCTGTCACTGTATAACGCTGGGGTAAAGTATTGGTGGGTACGGGTCTGTCACTGTATAACACTGGGGTACAGTGCTGGTGGGTACGGGTATGTCACTGTATAACACTGGGGTACAGTGCTGGTGGGTACAGGTCTGTCACTGTATAACGCTGGGGTAAAGTATTGGTGGGTACGGGTCTGTCACTGTATAACACTGGGGTACAGTGCTGGTGGGTACGGGTATGTCACTGTATAACACTGGGGTACAGTGCTGGTAGGTACGGGTCTGTCACTGTATAACACTGGGGTACAGTGCTGGTAGGTACGGGTCTGTCACTGTATAACACTGGGGTACAGTGCTGGTGGGTACAGGTCTGTCACTGTATAACACTGGGGCACAGTGCTGGTGGGTACGGGTCTGTCACTGTGTAACACTGGGGTACAGTGCTGGTGGGTACGGGTATGTCACTGTATAACACTGGGGTACAGTGCTGGTAGGTACGGGTCTGTCACTGTATAACACTGGGGTACAGTGCTGGTGGGTACAGGTCTGTCACTGTATAACACTGGGGTACAGTGCTGGTGGGTACGGGTCTGTCACTGTATAACACTGGGGTACAGTGCTGGTGGGTACGGGTATGTCACTGTATAACACTGGGGTACAGTGCTGGTAGGTACGGGTCTGTCACTGTATAACACTGGGGTACAGTGCTGGTGGGTACAGGTCTGTCACTGTATAACACTGGGGTACAGTGCTGGTGGGTACGGGTCTGTCACTGTATAACACTGGGGTACAGTGCTGATGGGTATGGGTCTGTCACTGTATAACACTGGGGTACAGTGCAGGTGGGTACAGGTCTGTCACTGTATAACACTGGGGTACAGTGCTAGTGGGTACGGGTCTGTCACTGTATAACACTGGAGTACAGTGCTGGTGGGTACGGGTCTGTCACTGTATAACACTGGGGTACAGTGCTGGTGGGTACGGGTCTGTCACTGTATAACACTGGGGTACAGTGCTGGTAGGTATGGGTCTGTCACTGTATAACACTGGGATACAGTGCTGGTGGATATGGGTCTGTCACTGTATAACACTGGGGTACAGTGCTGGTGGGTACGGGTCTGTCACTGTATAACACTGGGGTACAGTGCTGGTGGGTACGGTCTGTCACTGTATAACACTGGGTACAGTGCTGGTGGGTACGGGTCTGTCACTGTATAACACTGGGGTACTGTGCTGGTGGGTATGGGTCTGTCACTATAACACTGGGGTACAGTGCTGGTGGGTACGGGTCTGTCACTGTATAACACTGGGGTACAGTGCTGGTGGGTACGGGTCTGTCACTGTATAACACTGTGATACAGTGCTGGTGGGTACGGGTCTGTCACTATAACACTGGGGTACAGTGCTGGTGGGTATGGGTCTGTCACTGTATAACACTGGGGTACAGTGCTGGTAGGTACGGGTCTGTCACTGTATAACACTGGGGTACAGTGCTGGTGGGTATGGGCCTGTCACTGTATAACACTGGGGTACAGTGCTGGTAGGTACGGGTCTGTCACTGTATAACACTGGGATACAGTGCTGGTGGATATGGGTCTGTCACTGTATAACACTGGGGTACAGTGCTGGTAGGTACGGGTCTGTCACTGTATAACACTGGGGTACAGTGCTGGTGGGTACGGGTCTGTCACTGTATAACACTGGAATACAGTGCTGGTGGGTATGGGCCTGTCACTGTATAACACTGGGGTACAGTGCTGGTAGGTACGGGTCTGTCACTGTATAACACTGGGATACAGTGCTGGTGGATATGGGTCTGTCACTGTATAACACTGGGGTACAGTGCTGGTGGGTACAGGTCTGTCACTATAACACTGGGGTACAGTACTGGTGGGTATGGGTCTGTCACTGTATAACACTGGGGTACAGTGCTGGTACGGGTCTGTCACTGTGTAACACTGGGGTACAGTGCTGGTACGGGTCTGTCACTGTATAACACTGGGATACAGTGCTGGTGGGTACGGTCTGTCACTGTAAAACACTGGGATACAGTGCTGGTGGGTACGGGTCTGTCACTGTATAACACTGGGATACAGTGCTGGTGGGTACGGGTCTGTCACTGTATAACACTGGGGTACAGTGCTGGTACGGGTCTGTCACTGTATAACACTGGGATACAGTGCTGATGGGTATGGGTCTGTCACTGTATAACACTGGGGTACAGTACTGGTGGGTATGGGTCTGTCACTGTATAACACTGGGGTACAATGCTGGTGGGTATGGGTCTGTCACTGTATAACACTGGGGTACAGTGCTGGTGGGTATGGGTCTGTCACTGTGTAACACTGGGATACAGTGCTGGTACGGGTCTGTCACTGTATAACACTGGGGTACAGTGCTGGTGGGTATGGGTCTGTCACTGTATAACACTGGGGTACAGTGCTGGTGGGTACGGGTCTGTCACTGTATAACACTGGAGTACAGTGCTGGTGGGTACGGGTCTGTCACTGTATAACACTGGGGTACAGTGCTGGTGGGTATGGTCTGTCACTGTAAAACACTGGGATACAGTGCTGGTACGGGTCTGTCACTGTAAAACACTGGGGTACATTGCTGGTGGGTACGGGTCTGTCACTGTATAACACTGGGATACAGTGCTGGTGGGTATGGTCTGTCACTGTAAAACACTGGGATACAGTGCTGGTACGGGTCTGTCACTGTAAAATACTGGGGTACAGTGCTGGTGGGTACGGGTCTGTCACTGTATAACACTGGGGTACAGTGCTGGAGGGCATGGGTCTGTCACTGTATAACACTGGGGTACAGTGCTGGTACGGGTCTGTCACTGTATAACACTGGGGTACAGTGCTGGAGGGCACGGGTCTGTCACTGTATAACACTGGGGTACAGTGCTGGTACGGGTCTGTCACTGTATAACACTGTGCTAACCCCTGTGAATCCAGTGTTAAGCTGAGCATGGAGTTGAGAGCTGAATCTTTATTTTCAGGAGACGGATGCAGGGCTGCAGGGTTCTCTGGCTTCCTGGCTGTGACCACGCGGGGATCGCTACCCAGGTAAGTGTTGTCCACGTCACTCAATGCCACCTATGATTGCCCCTGGATCCTCGCCTCCCCTGTCGGTACGCATGCGCCGACAACAACTTAGATTTCCATAGCACCTGTATCGTCCCACAGCTTCACAGTATTAATTGGAATTCAGAAGAATGAATGGGAATCTTACAGAAACATATACAATTATGAAGGGAGTAGATAAGATCGAAGCAGGGAGGTTGTTCCACTGGCGGTGAAGCCGGAACAAGGAGGCATAGATTTAGGACTGAGTTGAGGAGGAACTTCTTCACAGAAAGCGTTGTGAATCTGTGGAATTCCCTGCCCAGTGAAGCAGTTGAGGCTACCTCATTGAATGTTTTTAAGGCAAGGATAGATAGATTTTTGAACGGTAAAGGAATTAAGGGTTATGGTGAGCGGGCGGGTAAGTGGAGCTGAGCCCACGAGAAGATCAGCCATGAACTTATTGAACGGCGGAGCAGGCTCGAGGGGCCAGATGGCCTACTCCTGCTCCTAGTTCTTATGTTCTTAATGCCAAAGAACAATCTGACGCTCCATTTATATAACTGTTCACTGCTAGCTTAGCATTTCACAGTCAATAAAGTACTTTTTGTGAAGGAAACGGGGCTATTTGTGCGCAGTAACATCCCACTAACAGCAGTGTGATGATGTTTTAGTTGTGTTGATTGAGGGATGAATGTTAGCCGAGACAATATGATGGGTGAGTATTGGAACGGGGGTGGGTATTCGCTGTGTAGGATAGAGCTTGCACTCTCACTCGGCCGATTCTCTTTCTCTCGCCCTCTTCTCGCTGGCAGGTGGTTGTGGAGAAGCAGCTGTGGAGAGAGCGAGGACTCCGCCGGCAGGACCTGCTTCGGGCAGAATTTCTGGGCGAGGTGTGGCGCTGGAAGGAAGCGTAAGTGCAGCGATCTCGCGAACCGGGCTCGGCGGGACGGCCGAGTTCAGCTCCTGGGCATCCGTGCCAGCGTTGGTTCAATGGGCAGCGCGCTCACCACCGGGCCAGGAGGGCAGGGCGTCAAGTTCCAACCTTCAGCACAACAAACCACACTGACTCTCCAGGGTCAGTACTGAGGGAGTGCCCCACTGTCAGAGGGTCAGTACTGAGGGAGTGCCGCACTGTCAGAGGCTCAGTACTGAGGGAGTGCCGCACTGTCAGAGGGTCAGTACTGAGGGAGTGCTGCACTGTCAGAGGGTCAGTACTGAGGGAGTGCTGCATTGTCAGAGGGTCAGTACTGAGGGAGTGCTGCACTGTCAGAGGGTCAGTACTGAGGGAGTGCCGCGCTGTCAGAGGGTCAGTGCTGAGGGAGTGCCGCGCTGTCAGAGGTTCAGTACTGAGGGAGTGCCGCACTGTCAGAGGGTCAGTGCTGAGGGAGTGCCGCACTGTCAGAGGGTCAGTACTGAGAGAGTGCTGCACTGTCAGAGGGTCAGTACTGAGGGAGTGCTGCACTGTCAGAGGGTCAGTGCTGAGGGAGTGCCGCACTGTCAGAGGGTCAGTACTGAGGGAGTGCTGCACTGTCAGAGGGTCAGTACTGAGGGAGTGCTGCACTGTCAGTGGGTCAGTACTGAGGGAGTGCTGCACTGTCAGAGGGTCAGTACAGAGAGAGTGCTGCACTGTCAGAGGGTCAGTGCTGAGGGAGTGCTGCACTGTCAGAGGGTCAGTACTGAGGGAGTGCTGCACTGTCAGAGGGTCAGTACTGAGGGAGTGCCGCACTGTCAGAGGGTCAGTACTGAGAGAGTGCTGCACTGTCAGAGGGTCAGTGCTGAGGGAGTGCCGCACTGTCAGAGGGTCAGTACTGAGGGAGTGCTGCACTGTCAGAGGGTCAGTGCTGAGGGAGTGCTGCACTGTCAGAGGGTCAGTACTGAGGGAGTGCCGCACTGTCAGAGGGTCAGTACTGAGAGAGTGCTGCACTGTCAGAGGGTCAGTACTGAGGGAGTGCCGCACTGTCAGAGGGTCAGTACTGAGGGAGTGCTGCACTGTCAGAGGCTCAGTACTGAGGGAGTGCTGCACTGTCAGAGGATCAGTACTGAGGGAGTGCTGCACTGTCAGAGGGTCAGTGCTGAGAGAGTGCTGCACTGTCAGAGGGTCAGTACTGAGGGAGTGCCGCACTGTCAGAGGGTCAGTACTGAGGGAGTGCTGCACTGTCAGAGGGTCAGTACTGAGGGAGTGCTGCACTGTCAGAGGGTCAGTACTGAGGGAGAGCTGCACTGTCAGAGGGTCAGTACTGAGGGAATGCTGCACTGTCAGAGGGTCAGTACTGAGGGAGAGCTGCACTGTCAGAGGGTCAGTACTGAGGGAATGCTGCACTGTCAGAGGCTCAGTACTGAGGGAGTGCTGCACTGTCAGAGGGTCAGTACTGAGGGAGTGTTGCACTGTCAGAGGGTCAGTACTGAGGGAGTGCTGCACTGTCAGTGGGTCAGTACTGAGGGAGTGCTGCACTGTCAGAGGGTCAGTACTGAGGGAGTGCTGCACTGTCAGAGGGTCAGTACTGAGGGAGTGCTGCACTGTCAGAGGGTCAGTACTGAGAGAGTGCTGCACTGTCAGACGGTCAGTACTGAGGGAGTGCTGCACTGTCAGAGGTTCAGTACTGAGGGAGTGCTGCACTGTCAGACGGTCAGTGCTGAGGGAGTGTTGCACTGTCAGAGGGTCAGTGCTGAGGGAGTGCTGCACTGTCAGTGGGTCAGTACTGAGGGAGTGCCGCACTGTCAGAGGGTCAGTACTGAGAGAGTGCTGCACTGTCAGAGGGTCAGTGCTGAGGGAGTGCTGCACTGTCAGTGGGTCAGTACTGAGGGAGTGCCGCACTGTCAGAGGGTCAGTACTGAGAGAGTGCTGCACTGTCAGAGGTTCAGTACTGAGAGAGTGCCGCACTGTCAGAGGGTCAGTACTGAGGGAGTGCCGCACTGTCAGAGGGTCAGTGCTGAGGGAGTGCTGCACTGTCAGAGGGTCAGTGCTGAGGGAGTGCTGCACTGTCAGAGGGTCAGTACTGAGGGGGTGCCGCACTGTCAGAGGGTCAGTACTGAGGGAGTGCTGCACTGTCAGAGGGTCAGTACTGAGGGAGTGCCGCACTGTCAGAGGGTCAGTACTGAGGGAGTGCTGCACTGTCAGAGGGTCAGTACTGAGGGAGTGCCGCACTGTCAGACGGTCAGTACTGAGGGAGTGTTGCACTGTCAGAGGGTCAGTGCTGAGGGAGTGCTGCAGTGTCAGAGGGTCAGTACTGAGGGAGTGCCGCACTGTCAGAGGGTCAGTGCTGAGGGAGTGCTGCGCTGTCAGAGGGTCAGTGCTGAGGGAGTGCTGCACTGTCAGAGGGTCAGTACTGAGGGAGTGCCGCACTGTCAGAGGGTCAGTGCTGAGGGAGTGTTGCACTGTCAGAGGGTCAGTGCTGAGGGAGTGCTGCACTGTCAGAGGGTCAGTGCTGAGGGAGTGCTGCACTGTCAGAGGGTCAGTACTGAGGGTCAGTACTGAGGGAGTGCCGCACTGTCAGAGGGTCAGTGCTGAGGGAGTGCCGCACTGTTTGCTGTGAGGATGTGAAGGGTTGTGTAGAGATGCCATTCTGTCTGTGTGTGCCTCACATTGTGTCTGACAGGAAGCGGGATGAGATCTACAATCAGCTGCGACGATTGGGCTCGTCGCTGGACTGGGACCGGGCGTGCTTCACCATGGACACGGTGAGTTGCCATGGAAACGGCTGCATGCGCTTTCCCCGGTGACGCTGGGCTAGGGTGTCAGCTCGTGTGGACAGCTGAACGGCAGCTTTCAAACACCCACTCCCCCACCCCGTGCCCCCCACTCCACCCCGTGCCCCCCGCTCCACCCCGTGCCCCCCACTCCACCCCGTGCCTCCCACTCCACCCCGTGCCCCCCGCTCCACCCCGTGCCCCCCACTCCACCCCGTGCCCCCCCGCTCCACCCCGTGCCCCCCACTCCACCCCGTGCCCCCCACTCCACCCCGTGCCCCCCGCTCCACCCCGTGCCCCCCACTCCACCCCGTGCCCCCCACTCGCCCGAACCCCTGCCCTGGATACCGGGCAAAGACTTCCTGAAGGCCCTGGAGAGGGCGGATTGATCCGAGCGGTGCCCAGATTGAGGGATTCCATTACCGTGGAGACCGATAGGAGCTGGACATGTTCCCCATGGAGCAGGTTTGCTTTGTAAAGTGGTGAAACTCACCGACAGAACAAATAAGGAGGATGTGTTTTCCGTGACAGGAAGGTGATTAAACACGCTTAGCGAAGACTCCGGAGGGGCAAATTGTGCTTTATTTATCTCTATTTGCAGTGACTGATGGTTCAGTGGTAGCAGACAGGGAAAGAGTTGGAACCGAAACATAAAATCAGTGCAGGAGTACAGGAGCTTGCTCTGTGGCTGGTCCTCTCTCTCAGTGCCATTCCCCTGAGCTCTTCCCAAACCATTGGACACCTTTACAGTCCACAAATTTATTCTGTGACTTGAACTCCTCAGACTTCTGTTGAATCATAGAATCCCTACAGTGCAGAAAGAGGCCATTCAGCCCATCGAGTCTGCACCGACTCTGACAGAGCGTCCTACCCCGTAACCCCACGCATTCAGCACGGCCAATGCACCTAACCCGCACACCTTTCGGACTGCGGGAGGCACCTGGAGGAAACCCACGCAGACACAGGGAGAACGTGCAAACTCCGCACAGACAGTGACCCAAGCCGGGAATCGAACTCCCTGGCGCTGTGAGGCAGCAGTGCTAACCACTGTGCCGCCGCGCCACCCCAGATTCTTCACTTCACCCTCTGAGTGAAGAAGTTTCTCCTCATATCTCAGTCCTCAATGGTCTCCTGTATCAAAGAACAAACAAAGAGCAGTACAGCACAGGAACAGGCCCTTCGGCCCACCAAGCCTGTGCCGATCATGGTGCCTGCCGAAACTAAAACTGTATGCACTTACAGAGTCCGTATCCTTCCATTCCCATCCTATTCATGTATTCGTCTAGTTGCCCCTTAAATGCCACTATCATACCTGCTCCCACCACCTCCCCGGGCACCACGTTCCAGACATTCGCCACCCTCTGTGTAAAAAACTTGCCTCACACATCTCCTCTAAACTTTTCCTCACGCACCTTAAACCTATGTCCTCTAGTACTTGACTTTTCTACCCTAAGAAAGAACACCTGACTACCCACTCTGTCCATGCCGCTCATAATCTTGTAAACCTCTATCTGGTCACCCCTCAACCACCGTCATTCCAGTGAGAACAAACCGAGTTTATCCAACCTTTCCTCATCGCTAATACCCTCCAGACCAGGAAACATCCTGGTTAAACGTCTTCTGTACCCTCTCCAAAGCATCCACATCCTTCTGGTAGTGTGGCGATCAGAATTGGACACAGTATTCTAAATGAGGCCTAACTAAGGATCTGTACAGCTGCAGCATGACCGGCCAATTTTTATCCTCAATGCCCCGACCGGTGAAGGCAAGCATGCCGTATGCCTTTTTGCCTACCTTATCCACCTGCGTTACCACTTTCAGTGATCGGTGGACAGGTACTCCC
This sequence comes from Mustelus asterias, assembly GCF_964213995.1. Classification (NCBI taxonomy): domain Eukaryota; kingdom Metazoa; phylum Chordata; class Chondrichthyes; order Carcharhiniformes; family Triakidae; genus Mustelus; species Mustelus asterias. The sequence goes on along the minus strand of NC_135808.1, from coordinate 18,107,513 downwards.
AGATCTCTCTGCCTGTCAATACTCCTAAGGGTTCTACCACTTACTGTATAATTCCTAATGCACTGGACCTCCAAAGTGCATTATCTCACACTTGTCTGGATTAAACTCCATCTGCCATTTCTCTGCCCAAGTCTCCAACCGGTCTATATCTTGCTGTATCCTCTGACAATTCTCTTCACTATCCACCAATGTTTGTGTCGTCTGCGAACTTATTAATCAGACCTGCTACATTTTCCTCCAAATCATCTATATATACCTCAAACAAAGGTCTCAGAATTGATCCCTGTGGAACACCGCTAGTCACAGCCTTCCATTCAGAACAGCACCCCTCTACTGCTACCGTCTGTCTTCTATAGCCAAGCCAGTTCTGTATCCATCTTGCCAGCTATCCTGTGACAGTGGTGTCCCCCCCAGACAGGGGTGGGGGGAGTCTAGAAGATTCGCAGGGTAGGGGGGTGGGGGGCGTGGGTGGGGGGTGGGTGGTGGCTGGAGTGGGACGAGTTGGATAGCTCCTACAAAGAGCCAGCACAGGGACAATGGCCCAAATGGCCTCTTCCCCACTCTCTCATTCAGTGACTCTCACTTTTGTCCTGTCCCGGGCACAGCTGGACACCCATTGGCATATGAACCCATCTGGAAGCTGAGCTGACCCACACTCACCCTGCCACTTAACCTCCAGACGTGTAGAGCTGAGACCTGGGTATTGACGGTGGGGTGGGGGAGACGGGAAGGACTGTGGGCTGGGGGATTGTGGCTGGAGTTTACCCGGCTGAACCACAGCGGGTCAGCGGCACAGGATGCCAGCTGTGTCACTGGGCGGGGTGGGGTGTGCGGGCGGGGGGGAGGGGGGGGGTGGGGGTTGTTGTCGAGGGCACTGACCCTGGCCGGGTGCTGCATCCCCTCCCACTCCTCCGGTACCGCGACGGTCTCAGTCTGAGAGGGGGGAGGTTTCACTTTAACTCGCTGCCTCTTCCTCGAGGCTGGAGTCTAACCTGCTGCTTTGTTTCTCACTCCTTTCCCTCGCTCCACAGGGCTACTCAGAGGCTGTGACCGAAGCGTTTGTGCGGCTGTATGAAGCTGGCCTGGTTTACCGCAGCCGGAGGCTGGTGAACTGGTCGTGTGCCCTCAACTCCGCCATCTCCGACATCGAGGTACAGCCGCCGGATCCGCCCCCGCGACAGCAGCAGCGACCCGTCTCCCCTACCCCGTCCTGAAGTGGGCAGCGTTTCTGGGCACAGTCTGGGTAGCGGCAAGCAGGAGGTGTAGGGCAGGAATCCCAGGATTGAGGGTCTCGGATGCTACAGGCGTGGCAGCCCGCGGGGAAGCCATTACAATCAGAGGACAGAAACGGAGGAGGGTTGTGGGGTGGGAGGAGGTCACAGAGACAGGGGGAGGCCGCGGGAGGAGATCACAGAGACAGGGGGAGGCCACGGGAGGAGATCACAGAGACAGGGGGAGGCCACGGGAGGAGATCACAGAGACAGGGGGAGGCCGCGGGAGGAGGTCACAGAGACAGGGAGAGGTCACGGGAGGAGATCACAGAGACGGGGGAGGTCACGGGAGGAGGTCACAGGGACAGGGAGAGGTCACGGGAGGAGATCACAGAGATGGGGGAGGTCACGGGAGGAGGTCACAGGGACAGGGGGAGGCCACGGGAGGAGGTCACAGAGACAGGAGGAGGTCACAGAGACAGGAGGAGGTCACAGAGACAGGAGGAGGTCACAGAGACAGGGGGAGGTCACAGAGACAGGGGGAGGCCACGGAGGGGTTTGAAAATGAGGGTGAGAATTTTAAAATAAGGATGTTTCTTTGGAGGGGCGGGGGCAGCGGAGGGAACGTAAGTGTTACGACGCAGAGGTTGTCCCCCTTTTGAGACGTAATGCTGAATTCCCCCAAAGAGGAATACCTCACCTCTTAATCTGTTAAAAGTGTTTGGGAATGTGTGAACTGTTCAGTTTTGTGGTTAACTAACAGAAATTCCTGGCACTCACTTTAAAATGAACACTTAACAATTTATTTATTTAACTAAACAAGTAACATACCGAACAAAATAAGATTCTACTGGAATGCTGTTCAAATAAATACAATACTCATTTATTAACCAAAAACATACAATAGAATTCAGTCACTCAAAAAATACAACCAGGTTTTGTGGTTTTCGGAAACTTTTGGAGTTCTTCTGTTGATTTCTCTGCCTGTACGTTCTTCCTGATTTGGTATCTTTTGCTGGTTAGATGGTGCGCTCTCTGAAGACATAGCTGAAGCTGACAGAGTTGAGAGCTGTCCTCCCCCCCTCGTGGCTTGAGAGGTGGCAGTTCTTCTGTTGCTCTTTTTTTTCCCCCTGCACTCTCTTTTATACTTGTGATGACCTATCAATTTTCCTACAGTAGGATCACCATCAAATTAAAACCTTATAGGTTCCTGGTTGCTGAGTGCCTGCTTTAAATCGATTGGACTAAAGTTTTAAAAATGGTTGTCTTGTAAAGACTACTGCTTGACGTTTTGATAGAAATGTTTCAGCTTGGACTGTGTATGTACTTTGCATTTTAAACCTCCAAGCACTGAAACAGAACACCAGCTTTTAAAGGGACACCACAATGTTTTTTCTCCCCCTCGCATTTTTACAACTTTTTACATCTCTCCCAACATCAAATTCCAACTTCACAAACTCAACAGTAAGTCGTCGAGTGGGGAGGGAACAGGGCTTGATGTTCGTTAAGACACCTGGCAGCAGAGGTTCGGACAGCTTCAAGTTCAAGGATTTGAATTGAATTGATTTATAATTGTCACAAATATTGGGATACCGGGAGAAGTGTTGTTACGCTCGGGAGAGCAGACAGGAGTGTGCCGGAGTGGTGGAGTGCAGAGGTTACAAGGGCATGGGTGAGGGGGCCGTGGTTTTGGGGGGAGACGATGTTGTGGAGATGGAGGTCGGGGTTCTAGGTCCTGGCCAGAACACAAGCTGGGAGCTCACCACTGGGTCACTTGTGACACCGAACTTGCCAGTCATTCGGGTCCAGTCTCTGGCATTGAATCCAGTTGGAGATTGGAGCATGCTGGAGGGGCTGAATGGCCTCTTCCCACACTGATATCAATCCCAGGCTGAGCAGTGCCCTACTATTTGCGGTGGACGGTGTTAACCCCCCCTCCCCCGTTTCCTCGTTCTCCCTTTCCCGCTCCCCCCGGTGTTGACGAGCAGTGCCTGTCTTGCAGGTGGAGACCCGGGAGCTGAGTGGCCGCACCTATATCTCCGTCCCCGGTTACCAGGACAAGGTGGCTTTCGGTGAGCTGGTGCACTTTGCCTACCCGACAGAAGATTCCGGTGAGTTTCTGGATAGCATGTTCTCAGAAAGTGTTTGGTGGAGAGAGAGGCTGTAGTATCAGACACTGTTCCCCCGCCCCCCACCCTCTGGGACTGGGTGGGTCAGTGGGTCAGACACTGTCTTTTCCCCCTCTGGGACTGGGTGGGACAGTGGGTCAGACACTGTCCTTTCCCCCCTCTGGGACTGGGTGGGACAGTGGGTCAGACACTGTCCTTTCCCCCTCTGGGACTGGGTGGGACAGTGGGTCAGACACTGTCCTTTCCCCCTCTGGGACTGGGTGGGACAGTGGGTCAGACACTGTCCTTTCCCCCCTCTGGGACTGGGTGGGACAGTGGGTCAGACACTGTCCTGCGTTGCAGTGGCTCCTGGATTCACATGTAGACCAGGCCGGCTAAGGAAGGCAGATTTCCCTTATTGGTGATGAGGTTTTTAGGACAATTCCCGTTTTATGAGCATTATTCCTGAGACTAGCTGGGAATTTTTCGATTCCTTTAATTGGATTTTAATGGGATTTGAACCTGTGCCCTGAGAGAGCTCGGGGTGACCTCTGGATTGCTACCTGCGTGACGCTACTACTCCCCACGGTCTCCCCCTTATTACCCCCTCAATTCAGGGCGAGCACCAAATGTTGGCCTTGCACACAATCCAATATGTCCGTCACGCGACCCCAAATCTCATTGGTCGGCAGGTACTGGGTAGGAGTGGGGGAGACCAATCCTGAGCCACGTTATTGAACGGTGCAGGGTTAAATATTTGTGTCCTGTCACTGCTCACTGTTCTTTTTCTCTGCTCAGGTGAAGAGGTTGTCGTGGCAACAACGCGGCCTGAGACCATGCTGGGCGACGTAGCAGTGGTGGTCCACCCAGACGATGGGCGGTATACGGTGAGGGGGCATGGCGGGGGGAGAGGGGGCAGGGCGAGGAGAGAGGGGGCAGGCCGGGGGGAGAGGAGGCAGGACGAGGGGAGAGGGGCAGGGCGAGGGGAGGGGGGGCAGGGCAGGAGCGTAAGGGGGCAGTGCGGGGGTTTCGGTGGATTCAGACCCAGTGGCGCACTGAGGTGGTGCGAAGTGGACGAATTATCAGCTTCAGATTCGAACTGGGAAAATTAATAAACTAAAAATAAATGTTTTACTCAATGCATCCACTCACTCACTCGCCCACGCCCCCTCCCACCCTCCTCCCCCCCCCGCTCCCCTCCCTCCCCCTCTCCCCTCCTCTCCTCCCCCCCTCTCTCCCCCCCTCTCCTCCCCCCCTCTCCTCCCCCCTCTCCTCCCCCCCTCTCCTCCCCCCCTCCCTCCCCCCTCTCCTCCCCCCTCTCCTCCCCCCTCTCCTCCCCCCCTCTCCTCCCCCCCTCTCCTCCCCCCCTCTCCTCCCCCCCTCTCCTCCCCCCCCCTCTCCCTCCCCCCTCTCCTCCCCCCTCTCCTCCCCCCTCTCCTCCCCCCTCTCCTCCCCCCCTCTCCTCCCCCCCTCTCCTCCCCCCCTCTCCTCCCCCCCTCTCCTCCCCCCTCTCCTCCCCCCTCTCCTCCCCCCCTCTCCTCCCCCCTCTCCTCCCCCCTCTCCTCCCCCCCTCTCCTCCCCCCCTCTCCTCCCCCCCTCTCCTCCCCCCCCTCTCCTCCCACCCCTCTCCTCCCCCCCCCCTCTCCTCCCCCCCCTCTCCTCCCCCCCCTCTCCTCCCCCCCCCTCTCCTCCCCCCCCCTCTCCTCCCCCCCCCCTCTCCTCCCCCCCTCTCCTCCCCCCCTCTCCTCCCCCCTTCTCCCCCCTTCTCCCCCCCCTTCCCCCCCACCTCCCCCCCCCCCTTCTCCCCCCCCCACTCTCCCCTCTCTCTCGTACCTCACGCACTCTCACTTTCCTTCTTGAATTTTTGTCTTACTCTCCCGGAGTTGTCTCTCGCTGCCTCACGGTCGCTCTCCCTGCCGTCCCTGGTGCTCCCTGGATGTTTATATCAAACTCTCTGCTGCTGGTGTCCAATCCTTCTCTGCCAGCGTTGATGCCAGCGCAGTCTGCCAGCTTTGTAGAGGTTTGGGTTTTGGGTGCTGTGGGGTGGGGGCGGGGGGTGCGGGGGGGGGGTGGTGGTGCAGGGAGGGGGGCGCGGGGTTGGGACTGAACACTCAGCAATGAATGGTCACCATTAACCTCACCCTCTTCCTCCTCCTCAGCACCTCGTGGGGAAGCAGCTCCGTCACCCCTTCACCAGCCGCCTGATGCCCATTCTCACCGACACGCTGGTCGACCCTGAGTTTGGCACAGGTAAGGGCTCGGAACAGACCACGTACCGGTGTAATTCATGATGGGGGAGCCTTGAAACAGGCGGTGGGGAGGGTTTGCCGTGGGGCTGGTCTGCACGTTCCGGATCCCAGGGTGGGGGGACCAGGGGCAGCGTCCCCGGGTGCAGCTGTGGGTAATGTTGTGAATTCTCTCCCTCCGCGAGCAGCGGGGGCTGCGGGTATTGGATAGATTCAAGGCTCCGTTAGATATTTGAATGTATTCAGGAGGCGGCTGGATATGGCACTTGGGGTGAATGGGATCAACGGTTATGGGGAGAAAGCAGGATTAGGCTACTGAGTTGGATGATCAGCCATGATCGTGATGAATGGTGGGGCAGGCTCGGAGGGCCGAATGGCCTCCTCCTGTTCCTATCTTCTATGTTTCTGTGTTCCTCGGGGTAGGCGAGGGTATCTGGGGGATCAACCACTATCTCATTGAATGGAGGACACGGCTCGATGGGCTGAATGGCCTGACTCCTGCTCCTATTTCTTCTGAGCTGATGTTTTTAAGATGCTGAAATCTGTGGGGTCTGTCGCAATCCTGACCCTGTGCCGACCCTGCCCTGACCTTGCCCTGACCTTGCACCGACCCTGCCCTGACCTTGCCCTGACCTTGCCCTGACCCTGCACCGACCCTGCCCTGACCCTGCGCTCACCCTGCCCTGACCCTGCGCCGACCCTGCCCTGACCCTGCGCTCACCCTGCCCTGACCTTGCGCCCACCCTGCCCTGACCCTGCGCCGACCCTGCCCTGACCCTGCGCCGACCCTGCCCTGACCCTGCACCGACCCTGCCCTGACCCTGCGCCCACCCTGCCCTGACCCTGCACCCACCCTGCCCTGACCCTGCACCCACCCTGCCCTGACCCTGCGCTCACCCTGCCCTGACCCTGCGCCGACCCTGCCCTGACCTTGCGCCCACCCTGCCCTGACCCTGCGCCGACCCTGCCCTGACCCTGCACCGACCCTGCCCTGACCCTGCGCCCACCCTGCGCCCACCCTGCACCGACCCTGCCCCTGACCCTGCACCGACCCTGCCCTGACCCTGCGCCCACCCTGCCCTGACCCTGCGCCGACCCTGCCCTGACCCTGCGCCGACCCTGCCCTGACCCTGCGCCCACCCTGCGCCCACCCTGCCCTGACCCTGCGCCGACCCTGCCCTGACCCTGCACCCACCCTGCCCTGACCCTGCGCCCACCCTGCCCTGACCCTGCACCGACCCTGCCCTGACCCTGCGCCCACCCTGCGCCCACCCTGCCCTGACCCTGCACCCACCCTGCCCTGACCCTGCACCCACCCTGCCCTGACCCTGCGCCCACCCTGCCCTGACCCTGCGCCCACCCTGCACCCACCCTGCCCTGACCCTGCACCCACCCTGCCCTGACCCTGCGCCCACCCTACCCTGACCCTGCGCCCACCCTGCGCCCACCCTGCCCTGACCCTGCACCGACCCTGCCCTGACCCTGCACCGACCCTGCCCTGACCCTGCACCGACCCTGCCCTGACCCTGCACCGACCCTGCCCTGACCCTGCACCGACCCTGCGCTGACCCTGCGCCGACCCTGCCCTGACCCTGCACCCACCCTGCCCTGACCCTGCGTCCACCCTGCACCCACCCTGCCCTGACCCTGCGCCGACCCTGCCCTGACCCTGCACCCACCCTGCCCTGACCCTGCGCCCACCCTGCCCTGACCCTGCACCGACCCTGCCCTGACCCTGCACCGACCCTGCACCGACCCTGCCCTGACCCTGCCCTGACCCTGCCCTGACCCTGCCCTGACCCTGCCCTGACCCTGCCCTGACCCTGCCCTGACCCTGCCCTGACCCTGCCCTGACCCTGCACCGACCCTGCCCTGACCCTGCCCTGACCCTGCGCCGACCCTGCCCTGACCCTGCACCGACCCTGCACCGACCCTGCCCTGACCCTGCCCTGACCCTGCACCGACCCTGCCCTCACCCTGCACCGACCCTGCCCTGACCCTGCCCTGACCCTGCGCCGACCCAGGATCCCACAGGGCAGTCCTGTGGTGCTGGTCCGGTGCCAGTGGCCTCACCACGCAGCAGCTGCTATCCTGACTCTGTCCCCTTTCCTGACAGGTGCTGTGAAGGTGACCCCTGCTCACGACTACACGGACTACCAGCTCGGCCTGAAACACCGGCTCCCTCTCCTCTCCATCCTGAACGAGGATGGCACCATGGCGAGCGAGAGCGGAGACTGGCTCCAGGTAAGCGAAACATCAGCGGCTCGTGTACACTGAGTGCTGTCCCCTCCACCAGCCACTGAGCGAAACCCATCCACTCACCCCCTGCCCATCCACTCACCCCCTGCCCATCCACTCACCCCCTGCCCATCCACTCACCCCCTGCCCATCCACTCGCCCCCTGCCCGTCCACTCACCCCCTGCCCATCCACTCACCCCCTGCCCGTCCACTCGCCCCCTGCCCATCCACTCACCCCCTACCCATCCACTCACCCCCTGCCCATCCACTCACCCCCTGCCCATCCACTCACCCCCTGCCCGTCCACTCGCCCCCTGCCCGTCCACTCGCCCCCTGCCCATCCACTCACCCCCTGCCCGTCCACTCGCCCCCTACCCATCCACTCACCCCCTGTCCATCCACTCACCCCCTGTCCATCCACTCACCCCCTGTCCATCCACTCACCCCCTGCCCATCCACTCACCCCCTGTCCATCCACTCACCCCCTGCCCATCCACTCACCCCCTGTCCATCCACTCACCCCCTGCCCATCCACTCACTCCCTGTCCATCCACTCGCCCCTGCCCGTCCACTCGCCCCCTACCCTCCACCCGTCCACTCACCAGATACGCCCCATCCCCGCTCGCCTGGCATCCCCTCGCTGTCTCTCCCTCTCTATCACTCTCCCATTCTCTCACTCACTCCCCCCTCGCTCCCCCCTCTCTCCCCCCTCGCTCCCCCCTCGCTCCCCCCTCGCTCCCCCCCTCGCTCCCCCCCTCGCTCCCCCCCTCGCTCCCCCCT